>NW_028289244.1:4398937-4550625 GCF_059628265.1 Tinamus guttatus | reverse complement strand
GTTTTGCTTTTGTGTGACCATCATATGATGATAGACACGTTTTCTTTCCAGATACTAAGAAATACTGACTGTAGAAAAAGCCTTTTAAAATGTTGTCTCTTCCTTTCATTCACATGTGCTTATTGTAAAGGCCCTTACAAAATAAAGTGCAAGTTTATCCAGTTTACCTTTTAAATTTGTAAATAGGCTGATTTTCAATAGAATTAATTTCTGATGCATCTGTGCTCTTTCCACCTGATTTATGGTCAGGTTCTTAACAGAAATTGAGGCAAGGCTTCACACGATGTTATGGTGGGGACTTTACGTTGCCCTTTTTATCCTGTCCATGTGCCTACTCATATGCACAAAAAAAGGCAGAAAAAAAATGAATTATTAGTAACTTTGTTTTTATTGCAGTCAGCACAAAACACTGACAATTTTTGAATTTGTTTACCTAGTTAAGAAAGCAAGCTCTTAAAAGCTTGTTGAAATAGCTCTCATGTGGCTTGCCCTCTACCTTATGTAATATGTCGTGGCTGTTCTTCTAGGCATGTTTTCCACAAAGCTTGTGTGGATCCGTGGCTTAGTGAGCACTGTACGTGTCCCATGTGTAAGCTGAACATCTTGAAGGCCCTGGGAATTGTGGTAAGTAACACTGTAATGAGGAAAGAATGCTTACTTGGTTACTTTTTCTTTCTAAATCTCTTGTTGTGGTCTCCTCTAGATGCTCTCAAATCCCTTTGTACAGTAAATGCTGTGCCCAAAGCTGCACCAAGTGCAGTAGTTGCATTTTCCTTGTGTGTAGAGCAGCTCATGGCTTAGGGGGCTTCTCAGGGCTGGTTTTATTGATGGGTCCCCAGGGGGAGAGAAGGGCCTCAAAGATGATTTTACTGTTTCTTCATATGAAGAGAAAGCTCTGAGCATGGGCATGATGCTGCTCTCGAAAGAAGGAAATAAGGGAGAAAGAGGAGAGTATGTGAAGATATTTATTAGTGGCAACTGGAGAGTTTTGCCCTGACTAAAGCACCTTTTGAACTGAGCACAATGAGAGAATTAATAATCAGGCCTCCATTTCTAGCTGTGTCAATTTAAAAGTTGCACAGTTTCTTAAAAAAAGAAAAAAAAATAGTTGCAGACATTGTGGCTAAGCTATTTCTGCAATTAAAACCATACCATGAAATTTTAGAGAAGGAGACAGTAGATGTTGGTGCAGTTATGCAAGACCTTCCTACTGTGGGAAGAGAGCTCAAAGAGGAAACTTGGTAACTTCTCACAGTAGTAAACGATACAGGCATGCACTGGCTATCACGGAAGCACGTTTGAGTCCCTTTCCTGAGTCTTAATCCTATTTCTTGCTTCTTCCTTCACAATGAAGTTAACTTGACTGAAGAGATAACTTTATGATTGCCAAATCACACGTGTTTCTCTCTTCTACGATCTGAGGAGTCTCAACATCTGAATAAAATGTGCACGTGTGGTTTTATTCAGTTTACATGATTCCTCCATGCCAAACGTTCGCCATTTTCATGCGGAACCGCTTGCTTTTTCAGCCAAACGTGCCATGTACAGATAACGTAGCCTTCGACATGGAAAGGCTCACGAGGGGCCAGCCCCCAGCCCGGCGAGCGGCTCTTGGCGACTTTGCCAACGACAGCTCCCTCAGCCTGGAGCCCCTGCGCACCTCCGGGATGTCACAGCTTCCCCAGGACGGGGAGCTCACCCCAAGGTCAGGAGAGATCAACATTGCCGTGACAAGTAAGTTTTTTCCTTGGCTTCCCTTACAGTTCTCTGGGTTTTCTGGTATGTGGCACTTGCTTTGGTTTTGTGCTGCAGGGCAGTGGTAAAAGGTTTTCTTGCAGAGACGAAGGTGACCTCAGTGTCTCTGCGAGAAGCCTGTGCTCCACTTTGAAACTGATAACTCTAGGCACAACAGTGCCAGCAGTTCCATTATTGATAGGATATCCATTTAGATCCACGTACAAAGAACACTGGGTGAACTAAAAAAACTATAAAATAAACCTCCTGAATTTGGTAACCAGTATGAGAAGCTGAATTGTCACAAACAGTACTCTTCTAGAATATTTTATGTGCAATAACTTATGCATGCATAAATATTTTAGCCAGTTAATATTTCTGCAAGAATTTTCCCCCTGAGATTGTTACTGCTGGAGATCTGGTGTCCCTCAGCTGATGTTTTTTCTCTTTTTCTAAATTTGTGAATGTAAAAAGTATCTGATATACCAACAGTTCTGAGTATTTTCCAAGTGTTTTGTGACATCAGAAATTTGGTTCTGCACTGTTTTCAAGCTCTTATCCAAAAAAGCAACATGAGAAATTTCCCCAGGACAGATTTTTACCCGATATCTTTAATGTATAAGAAATCCTATAGCGAATACAGTATGTGTGGAATTTCATTGTATTCTAAATGCTATAGACTCTCAATATGATGCATGAACAGTTGTTTTTTCTGGCTGAAATACAAAAAGAGAATTCTCCACGTATTTTCCTTGTGTATCTATAATCTAAATTTGAAGTCTTATCACTGTCACCTACATATATATATATATACACACTATATATAGCAGTGTTACTGATGTAGTCCATTACATAGTGTTTATTTAGGCACAAGAATAAAATAAACGCATCATTTAAACAAAAAACACTTTCTTACGGACATGGACTGTGTTTTGTAAGTGTCCTGGTTTGAGGTGGAAAAATCCAAACGCAGAATGTAGATCCTTTGCAAAACCGGTAAGTCGCTGTCATTGCTGCTTTTCCAGTACTATTAAAAAACCCAGACAAATCAGCTGCTGTGCTGCTTGCTCTGGCACTGGGGAGGGATCACTGCGTAGTTTCAGTCAGGCTCTATGACCACCTGGTTTTACAGAAGGTTCCTTTACTGCGTGTTCCCAATTGTTGCACTTCTCTCGCACAGATGGGATGCCAGGGTAAAACAAGAAATATCAGCAACAGTTCATTCTGACAATGTTTATAAAATAAAGCTGTAGAAAAGGCTGTTCAAATGTTTGGATTTTATGGATGGCACGTGCATTCTTTGATGCATATGATTTAAACCAAAAGCCATATATTGCAAAAGAGTGTTTGTATTCCAGTCTATTACTATGTGCCAAACTGATCCTGAGAGTCTAACACTTTAAACAGTGAACATTCTTTAATACCATTAGTTATGTTTCTTCTTTGTTTATTTATTAAGTGTCTGTATTTATACACTAACACTGAAATGACTCTTTCCATGTTGTATTTCTGTCTATAAAGCACAAAACTTTATGCTTTGCTGTTGACTAAGCGGTCCTATCTTTTGTTTTAGAATAACACTACTGCATTTGTTCAGGGAGTTAGAGGGCAAAGACACAAATAAATTTAAAAGCATGAAAATACCTTGGATGTGAAGAGACACATCTTGGCAAACCCAAACCAGCCGTGACAGTCGTGTGTCTGACTTGGGGCCGGGCTGAGTCCTCGTGATGTTTTCCCTCGTTTCTGCATTTCTCTTGATATTGCTAAGCAGTCTGTGTCTCTCGCTAACCTTTGGGCTCAGCCAGGAAATGCTGTTTTGCCACGTGTTTTTTCTGCTCCTCTCTCCACTTCTTTGCTAGCCTCCTCCAGGCAGTAACTCTGTGGCTAACCTCCTCCTGCTTCACTTGCTGGTGCCAGTCATGGCTTAGAAACCTCTTGTCTTCCGCCAGTGCTGTTTGATTGGAAAATTGGCATCGCTTTGACATAAGCCTTCTCCCACGAGTGATTTCCTCCCTTTCCTTTGTCAACAGAAGAATGGTTTATTATTGCCAGTTTTGGCCTCCTCAGTGCCCTCACACTCTGCTACATGATCATCAAAGCCACAGCTAGCTTGAATGCTAATGAGTAAGTAAATATTCAGATGTTTCTATATATTTCTGGGGTGTATGTCATAGCATTAGGAAGAGATACTGAGCAAACAGAAAGCAAAAATGCAGTAGTTCTGGTTTTCTCAAATGTTAGTCTTTCACTAATAACAGTAGGCTCTAGGATAATATTGGAACTCTTAATTTCTGTGTAGCTGGGTTGTATGAGGAAATCTCCCTGCAACATGGAGGAGTGAAAAAGGGAAGAGTGACAATATTCATACTCATTTTTGATCAATGATCTCAGTGGAAGTTAGGTTTATGCCATTAATCTTCATGAAGTTCACTTGATAGACTCAGAAGTTACTACTCCTACCTATGACAGTTTCCATCTCATTTCTCAGCCAAGTTTTTTGTTAAAATAAAAGAGCATTTAAATAGAAAACTAATATTTTACTCTAGGAAAGGAAGACAGACAAACAGCGAATATGCTGCTGCTGCTTGTCTCTAAGTGGATAGAGCATACCAATCTCCTGACCTTTCATTTTAATGTGCTATAAGAGCTGCAGTCAGAGTACTTAAAGACATTCCCATGTTCTTAATTTTGATGGACCATTTCCCTCCCCTGCCTCTCTGCAGACAGGCTGGGCAAGAAACGACTCCAGCACCGGCCTCTTGTCATCTTTTTATAGTTACGTGATCTGTTTTGCAGATGGCTTAACTAGGTACATCCCGTTGTTTTCAGATTAGGTGTACAGAATGTATGGGATAATTATATATATTCAATTTGAAGTTATTTATTTGGGGAGGGGAAGTGTCAACATTTTTTTTCTCTGAATGTCTTGACACAGCTGAGGTGGCATTGACTGTGCTGATCTCCTACCAGAGCAACGTGAGATTCAAAGACAGTCTCTCCTGAGCAGCTCGAAGATGTAGTTTTTATAAGCAGACCTTTTTTGTTGTTGTTATTATAAAGGAAAGAAACTTTTTTTTGGACTGTTGTTTAGGGTAAAGTTTAGTTTAGGGTAAAAGTTTAGACAGTCTTCAGCTCATCTTCAGGAAGGGGATAACTAAAGCTTCTCAGAACTTATCATGAACCTTTAATTATCACTAATCTGCAAGTCTTCCTTTCCTGTCTTGCCAACCAATTCCAAAAGGAGCATAATGACAAAAGCTTTAAAGCTTCAAATGGCCCTATCAAGTCCTCTTTTTTAATTATTATTTTTTTAATCTTGAACTTGCAGCTCATTATTGGCAACATGATAGCTGTAGCTTAGCACAGCTAACCTGCCCCTGAAAAATAGCCTGGGAGAGCATGGAGCAAGGCGAGGTGTGAGATGTGGAACAGGAATGCCTGCATTTCTAGGCATTTCCACATCCTTAGCAAGAAGATAAAGGAACTGGAGTCTGTGCAGTATCATCCAGCTCGGGTGCACAGAGCAGTTGTATTTCTGCTCTTTCCATGGCAACTCTTCTTTTTGTTGTCCTGATGTTCCTCAGTTGGCTCTGGCTCTATTTGTGTGGAAAGGGCAAGGTTCTTCTCATTGGCAGAGATTTAGGGCCTCCAGAGAAGGACTTTCCGAAAGACGTTCCCTTAGGAATGTCTTGACAGGACACACTGATTTATTGTGAGCTACTTTCACCAGTGACAGGACTGAAAATTTGAGCATATGCAAATGTGCACTTCGAGGCAACCCGAGCTGTCAAAAATTGCTGCTGTAGGTAAGTGAGGTACCCAGCTGCATCCTGGAACTTCCAGGGCTTTTCACCCGGATCTGCAGGAAGCCAAGCAGCCTCCACAACTGCTGCTCACTAGACTGCTCATTTTAGATAGCTTAAAACGTATGTTCACTGGCCACAAATTTTGGGATTTATTGTTTCACTGACACCCTGTGTTTCAAAATGCAAGACAAGAAGCTTTTGCTATGCAGGTTATGCCGAATACAAGGCAGCACTCTCTTTCTGTGACTTCCATTAAATATAATTATAGCATACGTGCTTCTTATGCTGTCCTCCTTCATATAAAAGCAATGCTGATATACACTCATGTATCTCGTACAGTAGTGCTTCGAGAGGAAGGTTTTCTTCTTCTTTCCACATCAGAAGACAAAAGTAGCAGAAATGAGGCTGTGTAGGGTACAGGTGCAAGGGAAAGGTGCCAAATAGTCTACAATGAAACTCTTCCCAAGAACATGCTTTTTTTTCTTGTTTGCCCTTCCCACAGCTTAAACACATTTGTTTAGAGTAATAGTTCTGCAGTTGTGCTTACATGTGTACAAAAATACCTACTTTTAAATAGATCCTGATAAAACCTAAGCGTAGCCTAAGAGATGAGAAAACAAGGCTTTCTCCTGATCTCATAATATCCAGGGCTCAGCAGTCAGAACTGCTCTGACATCGCAGCTCCTACCATTGAATAATTTAGGTAGAGATTTAAATATATTCTTAAAAAGCCCTAGGGGATTTTTAGGGAAAGGCCACGTATGACTACATAACTATTTTAAAGTCCAAAAAAACCCAGACATTGGATAGCACCACTTAGATATTTTTTTCAGTAGCAGATGTTTTTTCCTCAAAAAAGCCCTCAAACTTCTGTCAGTCTCATCTGTTTTACTCATCCTGTAAGAACGATGTCAGGAGAGTACAGACCTCTTTTACTGCTCTAGTCCTGTAGACTCATTTTTCACTAATTTACTTTGTGCAGGATTTTTATTTGAGTATTAGCAGTATTAACTTTATAAATATTTTGTCCCTTTTCTTCTGCCCCACAGAGCAGAATGGTATTGAAGAACCTTCGCTTTCCGGCCGATTGCCTTGGAGAGAGACACCTATTTTTATGCATCATTTATCGATCATGCAGCACAGGCGTTATTTAGTACATTCTATTTTTTCATAAATTTTGCTGATGCCAAAGCTTTGTACTAAGGAAAAAGTGAAGAAATAAAAACTTCAATTATGAAATGTTATTCTGTGAGGGTTTTATTTTTCCCGGACCTTCTGTATCAGTGTTTTAAGCTTGACAGTGTTTTGAAAATTTAACAAGGTGTTCTGTTTCCTTTGAGTGATTGCATCTTTGCAGTTCCACACTCTCCTGCTTCCATTCTGGAGCACATACAAGCTAACAAGTGGAAATCTCACACGGTGCCATTTATGATGCCACCCAGCACTGGCATGACTAATGAGAGTGCTATTAGCAATTATTTCCTACCAGCTCGTTGGGCAGATAGGTGAGCCAGATGTTTTCGTGTATAATGGCCTTGCTTTGACACTTGCTCAGAACTAATTTACAGTAACATTCCCTCTGCTTCTCCTCCTGTAACACTTGTGTGCTGCACCGGGAGGATTGCAGGGTGATTTTTGCCCTCAGGTCAGTGATTGCTGGGGTTTGCAGCACTGTTTTGCCTCTGGTCTTTCCTTTCCACCCCACCCCTTTTTCTGCTAAGAGTGAAGCTAATCTGAAACCACTTCTTCCTTCCTAATACAAGTGAAAAGGTGGCATTTCCTTCCCCTGTCATCTGTGGAACCTCTTCAGTGAGAGGGAGAGCTAGTTTTGTTCATTTTTAGATCATGGAGGATTGATAATGGTCTTTAAGGTAATATAGAAAACCTGTGCAAACATGTCCCTTCTTGCTATGTGTGGTTTTGTTGGGTTTGGTTTTTTTGCTGTTGAGAAGGCAAAGGGAAAAAAAATCTCTCATCTGTTATACTCATTTAGGCTGTTTTGCACAAGTTTACTTATGCAAGCACTGTATGAGTAATTTCACAACAATCAGTTGCAACATGTAGATTTGATTTGCAGCCAACCACTGCAGTTTGAATTAATGAGCTGGGTAGGTGAAGGTGACAAATTGGCGAGGAAAATAATTACAATTGATAGAAGTCAAAATGTGGTCTGTGTTTGTTGCTGTATCTGGGGTGTAATGCTTTCTGCTTTAGTTAAATGAATGGAAATAACTAATTTTACTGTAAGATTTAATTTTTTTTAGTGTACTGGGAAATAGAGATTTTAATTTTATTTTTATATATAGGCAGTTCTGGAATTTAGGAACGAAGCCAGAGTCTACATTAAAATAGTTGCTTAATTCTTATCTATCCAACAGGCTTCAGCTGAGAAGGCAGCTTTTATAATTAGAAATGAAGTATGTGGTTGCTTTGGTGCAGTTAATAGAATTATTTTTCATTGTGTCCTTGTGAAGTTTTGCAAGAAGCAGGAACACAATCAATAGAGCAGCAAGGATGGAAAACCCCTATTGGACTTTTCCATGAATAGAAAAGCCTCAAACATACTGTGCTTCAAGACTGTCTCCTTGTAAGACCTGGTGTTTATCACTGAACGTTGTTGCCAAAATGGATGATTGAGGTTAGAGCATGGCTTCACAGCCTGTGAAATAACAGGCTTGCATTTTTTTGCATGCACTTCCATGTTAAGAAAAAAGCAGGTGGTATTTTATGGGTTAATCACAGGTCAGGCTAACAATACAAGTTTATCTTGCTGATAAATATATTCAAAGACGGACTTGGTGCTATCCCACAAAAGTGAATGACTTTTTGGCTCTGAATCGAAGCAAAAAGGAAATTCACAGGTTTTGTTGTCTACCTTGCTTTACTCCTGCAGCACAATCATAATAATGAACGGAGAGGAAAACGGCTGCTCCCTTTTTGCAGGTGCTACGAAAGCAGCAGGACTGAGGAGGTGGACTAGTCTAACACAGTATCTGCTACTAATGCACCTGCAGAAAGGCTCTGTCTTTTCAATTTTTGGCCTTTATTTTGTGGCCATTTCTGTAGCATCCTAAGATAGCTACAGGGATAAATTCCAGGTTAGTAGGTTTGTTTTTAAACTCAATGCAATTTATCTGGAAAGTTCACCGTAAGTACATAATAGAAAAGAAGGCAGAGAGGACTGAAGTATTAATTTTGATTTATTAAGGCTAACAGCAGATTTCCTATTTATTTTCTATACCTAAGGAATAAATCTTACTTGTTCTTGGCAGCTGCAAAAGATTCATAAGCAGAATTTGGAACTGGAAATGCTTCTGCGTATTCTTAAAATACATTTTATTCAGTGGATTTATAAACCAGACTGATGCCATAGCTTCAAACAAGTGCTAGCAGTTTTCTGCATTCAAAGAAAAAAAATAAACCACACCGGGCAAGATGCCAGTGACTCCTTTAAGTATTTAAACTAGCCAAGGGTTTCTGCAGAGGGGAGGCAGCCTGAACTCTATTTTTTAAGCTCCGGGGCCTTCCAGGCGGGATAGCAGAGACTGGTAGTTTTGGCTCTAGCTGTAATGATCCCTATCGGAGTATTCCTGCAGGTTCTCTTCCAGATTCTGGTTATTAGACTGGAGTAGCAGGGTCACTTTGCCCAGCTGACTGTTTCACTGTCTACAAAATACGGATAGTGATCCCGACCTGGTTATTAGAGCAGCTGCAGATCGAGCGATGAAGAGCGCCGAATAACAGCTGGGTTTTTAGTTTGGAGCAGCCTGTGTTGAATCGCTGCCTTGACGCGCGAGTTCCCGGGTTTTTCCAGTCTGCTCTTGGCCTCCTCGCGAGGCTCCCTTGGACTCCTCTGCTCAGGGATGGGGTATTGCATGGAAGCGGATTCCAGCTCGCAGGGGATTAGTAATACCCTGCCAGGGGGCTTTTCCATGGGACTTGGCAAAATTTGGCTGAACATTAAAAAAAGAAGCTCTGATTTAACAAACTAAGGAAAGTGTTCTTTTTTGGTGTTTTTTCGGCTAGTAAAAACGGGTAGATTCTTTACTTTCCTTTTTTTTTTTTTAATGTCTTTAGAGTGTGATCTAGTATGTAGGAATAATCTGGGAAAAAGGCTGCTTGATCCAGGTGCTTAAAAAGGGCATGAATGATTTGCCTCAGCAGTGGTGGAAATGCAAAGCGTTTGCATAAAAACCTGCAGTTTCCCTTCTGGAAATGTGTGGGTTACATCTTTTTTTTAATAAAGAAGCAATAAAACATCATATCCAGTGCTATCGGATATGCCGGAGCGCATGTTTTTGGATTAATTTAAAAAATTCCTTGTCAGATGAGCTGTCTGCCTGTTGATGAAATCTCTCCCTTGAATGTGCTGGAGTGGAAGTTTCCATGCGCAGAGGAAGTGACCGCCAGGAAACGACCGCCTGGGCTGTCTACTTCCTAATCCCTGTTTGATTTTTGTGCAATAAAAACAAATAAAAGCCGCGCTGAGCTTTCCGAATCCCTTTTGTTCTGCTTCAGCATTGGTTGTGCAGTGTGTAACACTGCAGCAGGTGAGAGAAGGGAGAGGAAATGTTCAACGTCCATGGGTTTAATTGAAGAGCGAGCTGAGACTCGGTCATTGCAAAATCAGTAACACGAAGTGCAGAACAATTCTGAAATTTGTTCCAATCCTGTCAGTTCCAGAGTAGGTGAACTCAGTGTGGAGCTTACATTTGTTTGAAGGCAGATGATAATTTGTCCAAAGTCATGGTTCCAAGTAATAACATTCCAAAAAAACCACTGTGTTTTTATCTCGGGCTCTTTGTGCATGGTGCATGAGCAGAAGGGTCCGTATATTCCACCACAGGCATCTCCATCCTTACTCTGGGCTCCGCGCAGCGCTCGGCGAGCAGCTCGCTCCTGTGCAAGGTCACTGCTCCTTTCCCCACTGCTATTCCAGCGTTTAAAGGATCATAAATGAAATTGTTTTGCTGCTGAGAAGCTTCCCCCTTGCAGCGAGCTCGGTTTGCATTCCAGCTCCTGGTGCTGGAGGCAGAGGTTTGGGGTAGGAGATGGCGTAGGTGATCTTGCAGCGCCTCGTTTGCCGCCTGCAGGGCTTCTGCCCCTTTGGCCAGCGCTCTGATAAAGGCAAAATTCATCCTCGCTGCTGCTCTTACAGCACCTCCTCCTAAGGAGGATGCTTTTTCTCAGCCCGTGTCTCTTGGGCGCATGGGGAAGAGCCTAAGTGTTCAGTGTAATAGCGGCTGAGCTGGCCCTCTCATAAGCTTTTCATTTAGAACGCTAAAGGCTGGGCTCAAAACTTGGCCAATAAGGAGGATTTAAGCACCGAAATGGTGCCAAGGCTAAAACTGCCGTCCCCAAAGTGTCCCGCTCTACTGATGCCTGAAACTGGAGACACCTCAGTTTATCGAGTGTCGTCTTGATGAACCTGGAAGCTTTTCAGTTGCCTGGAATTTGGTTTCTGTGGCTGCCCGGTGTATTGTAATCTAAGCAGCCTCGCTCACAGCTAGTCCCTGCTGGGATCGAATGAAGCATTTTGGCCGAGGGCCTTCATCTGATAAATACCTTCAGAGAGAACCTTTTATACAGCAGCAGGACTGGACTCCACACGACACATCTGCCGAGCTGGAAAGCCGTGGCAAGGTCAGCCCAAACTCCCTGCACGTGGAAAATGGAGCCTGTTCCCCCTCTTGAAACCATCTCTAGGCTGCTGTTTCAATGATGGGCATCACTGCCACCACCAGTGCCAAAGGACGGTCTTTTGCGATAAGAAGGCAAGGTGCCTTTTTCTAGAAGATGATTCTGGGAGGATGGAGCTGGTGGAGCTCTGGAGGCGGCTCAGCAGCGTCGGTCACCTCATTTTAGGTGACTTGGTGGCTCAATTGACTTGTGCTTCGTAAGCCTGTGCCGGATCCGTTGTATTTCTTACACACAGGAAACTGAGCATCTTCCCAAGGGTTCTGGGTTGTCCTGAGGACACGTGTGTGCGTTTTATGTTTTGAAGACTTTAAATCAATAGTAAGTGTGAAGTGCGATGCTCAGGCCTGCCCCGGCTGTGCTGAGACTTGACCTATTTTATCTGAAGCAATCACTTGAAGTGGGTTTGTTCATGCATATGTAAAGCCCTGCTTTGAACTACCAGAGTAATAAGTGAACGGCTGTGAATCCTTGCAGCACCTCTTGAAGGGCATCTGAAATATTAATTCCATGTTACACAAACAAGAAGGAAGGTGCCTGCAGCACAGGGGAGGCTAAGATCGGGGGGCCCCATAACCCTGTGCCCAAACCTTCAGAGTGACGTAGTGGATGAAGGATGTATTTGATCTGATGATCAGTCTTTCTGAGAAGAAAATGTTTGGCTTAAGGAAGTTCTCTCACCTCGTGTTGGGTGTATGCAGGTAAGTAACAGAAGGAAAGCAGCAGCGCTGCAAGAAGCAGCATCTTCCAGTGACTGGTAATACCAGTAAAAATGCTTATTTTCAAGATGCCCCTTCTTCCTGCACAAAACTAAGAGACTGTGAAAGTTGTGATCTCTCCCCCTTAGCTCTTCTGCACAGCTACGTGTGTGGCTGCTGCAGGTTTGCATTAAAAGAGTGGCAGTTTTTCCCACGTGGTGAGAACAGGGGCCAGGACTGCTGCGCACGCGGGAGCTGCGTTCGGGTCTCACGTTTGCCATCTCCTAACGATTCCTTTGCTCTCCCCCTTCTAGGCAGTCATTTCTTCCATCGTAATTCTCTGTCCCCCCGAAGCCTGGTCTACGAGAGCGAATTCTCCACGATGGAGCCTGCTTTGGACATGTACGACGAGAACAAGACCTGAAAGGAATCCGTGCTCCTTCTTGGCCCTTTTTCCGTTTTTTTCATTTCTCATTCCTATTGTTGTGTACTCTTTCCATGGATCTCCTTTGTCCGAAGAAGAGCTGCTTTTTCCAGAACACAAACCCGTCTTCTAGACGACAAAACGAAGACCAGCAGCGGTGGTTTCGGAGTCTTTGAGCTGACGAGGTGCGCGCGAGCAAGCCTGTCTGATGGAAATTGCTGAGTAGCAGCATGGGGAGCTGCGTCGGTCCAGCCGAGGACACGGCGAGACGGAGGAGGCTTCACGGTGGTCCTAAGAGTTTGGTTTGTGCTGCACATATGTCTCTTAAACAGGCGTAGGCTGCTTCCATTTTTTCCAATTGCCCAGGCGTTTGGGCATCGTCGGAAAGGGAATACGTTGCAGAGGAGATGGCAAGTGACTGGTAAAAGCACTCGATATCTCTCACTCAATCCATAACCTTACTGTGAAATATCCCCTTTGAAAGGGACCTTTATAAGTGCATTGAGTTTCTACAGCCCATTTAACCCAGGCAATAGCAAGCCAGTCTGACGTTAAGGCTGCAGAGAGAACCTGCATTTGCAGAAGGATTTCAAGGAAATTGAAGCTTCATTTTTCTTCCATTTCCATTGAAGCAGGTGAAAAATGGCCTACACAGCAAATATCCTTGATCTGTCCTTGTTCTCCAGACAAGTGAGTCTCTTGCCATGGAGATGCTACCGCCGTTACAGGACCAGCACTTGATCTCCCTTAAAATCATTAGACTCTCTGAAATATGCAGGAACCTAATTAGCTCTCTTTCTTGCTTTGCTTTTTTTAAAAAAAAAATCCACCAAATTTTTCACAGCGATTTTTTAAAAGCCAGCATGTTGGCGTTACACAGAGAAGAAAAGAGGCAAGAAGCTTCTTGCCCCGTTCTCCCGTCGAGATCTGCAACAGTTAAATAACAAACACGTTCCCTAAGCCGTGTCCTTTCCCACTGGCATCAATAATGTGAATGCAGAAAGCAGAAGAATAAAGGAAAGCAGCGACCGCTTTGACACTCAGCAGGGAAAATCAATTTTTACCGGCGTGTGACTAAAGCGGCAGGAAACGAATATTTCATTCAAGTTTTGCGAGAGCAGCACTGGGGTGGAAGGCAAGAGGAAGGACCTCCAGGATTTTTTTGGGAAGTCCACAGTGTTCCTCCCAATCAGCAGATGTGGAAAAGTGAGTGCTTCTGCTCCATCTTTTCCTGCTGGACAGTGCATCGTTGTTTAATGAATGTTAAGATTTTCTCCATTGCAGTCTGAGTTACTGTAGATGTAGAAATGCATTTGTGTCCTTGTAATGTGAAACCGAGCTTCAATCTCTATATAGAAATCTTGAGAAATCAGTAAGCCAAAAGAAGAAAGGTAAAACAGACTTTGCCATGTTTTAGTTTTGATGGCTTTTGCTGCGAGTGGGGTAACTTCCCCTTTTTTTTAATATATTTATCATATAGCAGTTGTCTTGATGTGTATCCTTTCCTGAAGTGTGGTTCGGCTGTGTCTTTAACACGGATGTTTAAGAGGAAAAAAAAAAAAAAAAACAACTCTGTAAAATGATGAGGAAATGATCCTCTTAGCAAAGCATGCTTTGACTTTTGTTGCTGCGCGTCGGCTTTATTTAATCCGATAATTCGGGAAGGGGTGGTGTGACGTGTGGAGGGGCCTCCCTCCCCGTGCCCGTGTTCGTACTCACCAAACGCACTTTTTACTGCGACTCGACTAACTCTAGAAACCTGCGCAAGGCCCGGGCTTTTCCAGAGCCCAGTTGTGACGCTCCGATTTCTCCCGCCAAGCCGATGCGAGGCCCGTGGTCGGTAGCGGCCGCGTGGCCGTGCCGGGAAGCGGCGCCGCCGCCGCCGTTCCTCTTCTCGCAGCCGCACGGAGCCGCCGCACGGGGACTCCCCACGCAGGGCCTGGACGTGGTTTGGGGCTGTTGTGCTTCTCCCCGTGGCGTCTGCAGCGTCGCGGCCTCCGCAAACAGCGCAACGGCCATGAGGGAAACGACGGTCTCGCGCGGCCGCGCTGCGGCGGGGCCTCCCCGCTCGGCTGCACCTCTCTGCGGAGCCCCCCGTGAACCCGGTTCTGCGCCGCTGGGACGAGCCCCGGCACCGCGATACCCCTTGGACATCGCGTTTGTTCCGTTGCTTTTTAGCAAAACTGGGTTTCTTAGCTCTAGCTGGGCGCGCTTGCAGCAGCGGGATACGAAGGTTGCGGAGAAAAGCTAGAAAACTAGTGGAAGTTAAGAAATATTGTTAAGAACCAAATCCAAACAGACCAAATAATGAATAACGCCATTTATATGTTGTTAAATTTCCTGATTTCCAACCTAACAGCCTGATTTTAAAACGGAGCAGGGGAGGCAAGTTTGGCTGTGACTTCCAAGATAAGGATTTGGCCCAGCCATACAAAACCAGATTAATGCATTGAATAAGCAAGCAGAGAGGCTCCGTGAGCCAACACCAGTAGCTGACGCTCGGGGTTTGGAAAATCCGGCAACGCTGGAAAGGTGGGAAGCTCCGTGCCGCAGGGCCGGGCTCGCGCTCGCTCCTGGGGCCGTGTTTCGGGGCCGGTAAGGGGGAGCTTTTCCTTTTAAGCACCCAGCAGTGTATAAAAACGAGCAAGAAAGAGCGAGCCCGATGAGCTTCGTTGTTGCTGTTGTGCTGCGGTGAGGCTCTCCGTGGTTGAGTCACTTCATAGACATAAAACCTACCGCGATCCTTCAAGAGCTGGAAGTGCCAGCAACCCGGAAAATCATTTTTAAGGTAAAAAAAAAAATAAAGTGGTTTTACTAGAAAACGTTAATTTTATGAACTCTACACACAAAATGCTTTTATCAAAGTGTTTCCTTGTACCGTTGAAACCCTGTCCTTCCACTTCTTTCCCCACCCTGAAGCTCCTATTTTATGAAAGTTTTGCATGTTCCTGTAAGACGTTTGTAAAAACCAAGGTTTGCTTGTTTTCTTAGAGGATAATCGCCAGTAAAAAAATACCAAAAAAAAAATGCAGGCTCTCTGTGTGCTTTCTTACCTCTGTCCCGAACATGATCAAGGTTAAATCTGATGCCTGCTGAGGCCGCGCGTGGTCGTTCCCTGCAGCGCGGTGGGGACAGGCAGCCCTGTGTCCTTGCTAAAATGACATGGATGCTTTTGCTTGGGGGCTGCGGAAACCCCCCCCGTCCCATTGCAGCCGGAGCCGGGTGCTCCCACGCGTTGGCCCACGCTCACCTAATCCCTGTAATTCCATAATCCTGCTGCTTCCCGCGCAGGCAGGTGCTCGCCATCGTCTTCCGTTGAACTTTATGGGTGAAACCTGAGCTAGTTTTTTGCCCCCGTTTTTTAGCATCCGCCCAGGGCCTGATGCTCTAACCCTGGCCACGCAGGGCGGGTGACGTGCATGGCAGCTCGCGTATGTGTGACTGCAGTTAGAAATAGTCCCATGTTATTTTCCCTTTTTTTGCAGTTTGTGCCCTGCAATCCCCAGAGCGACTGCGCTTGCAGGACCGGCTCCCTGGCCGAGCGAAGCGGGGTGACCTGTGGGGCACCCCGAGACGGGCAGGACCGCGCAGCTCCCGCCCCGTCGAGCGTCGCGTCCTTCCCGTGCCCAGGGCCGGCCGAGCGCCGGTGCCGCACGCCGCGCACTGACATCTAGCGGGAAGGGCCCGGCAAATCCCGGGAACTCCAGCCCGGAGCTGCTGCTGCTGCTGCTGCTGCTGCTGCTTCCTTGCAGCGGATTCGCGCGGCAGCCGCTGGGCTCGGGTCAGCGGGATGGGAGCGAAGGCCGCGAGCTTCGCAACGCACGGCCGCAGGGCGATGGGCTGCGCTCCCCCTCGGACACCCCCTGCCTGAAAACGGCTCCTTCCCCCGGGAGTTTAGCGTGAGCACTTTCTGCCAAGTGAAAACTGTTTGGTTTTGTTTAAAATTTGGGTCTCTTTCCCCAAAGAAAGTTCCTGATGGGTTCCTGGGGCTGCAGCACATCTAGGAAGCACCGCAGCCTCTCGGCAAGCCCATCTTTGCAGCCCTTGTACATCAAATATATATGTGCAGTACCATATTGCAGGTATGTGGTATACGCAGTAGGTTAATATCATATACCAGTTGGTTAAGGTTTGCTAATGTTATATATATATATATATATATATAAAGGAATTTAAAAGTGCAAAGCTTGTGTTGCACGCGGGTGCCAGGAAGGACCTTGGAGGCCACTGCACGAGCAGAGACACAATGTGGGCAAAGGTAACTGGATCCACATCACTGCACCTGCTCGAAACGCAAATCCAAGTCAAAAGCACCTCAACACCCTCCTCGACAGGCCGGTGGCTGCACCCAAAACACAAATCCAAGTCAAAAGCACCTCAACACCCTCCTCGACAGGCCGGTGGCTGCACCCGTGGCCCTGGCTCCATGGGCCGCGCGCCCTGCGCTCCCCTTCCCGCGGCTGCGCCAAGGGAGGCCGAGGCCCAAAGCGCCGATGCAGGGGCCCGTCCTGCGCCGCGTGGAAGGGCCCGTTAGCGGCGCGGCTCCTGGGCAAACCCCGGCGGGAGGTTTCGCCCTCAGGGCCGGCCGCGCTGCGACTCCCCGACCCCGCGGGGCGCCCAACCGAGCGGCCCCTCCGGGCGGCGGCCTCGAACCCGCGGCCTCCGCGGCGTCGGGCGGGAGCCGTGAGGCGTCCGGGCCGCCAGAGGGCGCCGTGGTGGCGGCGGCGGCGGTAGCGGCCCCGTGACCGTCGGAGCGCGGCGCGGCCCGGCCCGGCCGCTCCCCCTGCGCCGGCCTCGCCTGGGCGCCCGGCCGGGCCTGGGCGCCGCGCCGCCCGCCGCCGCCGCCATGTGGCTGGGGCCCGAGGAGGTGCTGCTGGCCGGCGCGCTCTGGGTCACGGAGCGCGCCAACCCCTTCTTCCTGCTGCAGCGCCGGCGGGGACACGGCAAAGGGGGCGGCCTCAGCGGTGAGGGGCGGCCGCGGGCGACGGGCACGGGGAAGGCGGCGGGGGGTCCCGGCCGCTCCGGGCAGGCGCGGCCGGGCGGCGGCGCAGGCCCCGCGCGGGGACCAGGCCGCGCCGAGGCCGCTGCCGGGGCGGGAGGCCGGTACCGGCGGCAGGTCGGTGCCGGCGGCAGGTCGGTGCCGGCCGTGATCGTGCATTAACGCTGCCCCGCGCGGCCGTTTGCGCTGCCGTTCCGTGTCTCGGCCCTGCGCGGCACCTGCAGCGCCTCGTACACACCCTTGTCACGGCTCTGCTTCTCGCAGTGCTTGGGATGGCTTCGCAAGGCGCAGTTTTACACGAGAACGCACTTGGGTTGTTGTGCGTAGAAGTGCATAAAACATCCCCCCAGCTCCCCAGGTTTCCCAGGAAGAAGCGACACCTGATGCTCTTCGGGAGGATTAAACCTTTAAACCGAACTGTGCTGAAGTGACCGGAGCTTCGAGCCCCTCCGGCGCGTGACAAACGTTTCACTCCAAGCACAGTCGTCCCGAGAGGCCCCGTGTCGGCAGCCTCGCTCCCCACAGGGAGCTGTGCGACCGCACGGTGACGTTTGGAGTTAGGAGGGTCCATGTTTTAGAGCCAGGAGAACGTTTGTCAAATGAGACACCCCAGATCCTGCTATGGGAAGTATCCAGGTAACAGGTAGGCTGTTCTCCGCCTACAACCACCTGGAGGAAACCTGTAGCCACGGCTGAGACTGTTGTACAGGACATTGGTCAGGGGTGACCAAACCCCGAGGGGAGTGGAGGAGCTTCCTACCTATTGACATGGGGCTTCCCTGGAAGCACCTACCAGCCCTGTCACTGCAAGGGGACAGCCGGGAGAGGGAAAGGGGGAAGAAACAGCACATTTCCTTCGGGTGCTGAAGGAGACGCAGGGGAGAAACTGCTCGGGTTTATCCAAAGCAGGAGCGGGAGCTGGGAATTGGGCCCTCGTCTCCTGCACATCAGCCCACGCTCCCTCCCCAAGTTCTCGTGTTAGAAAGCATTAAAAGAGAGTTGCAAAATAAATTTGTACTAACAGTGTAATAAATAATCTAGAACGACAGAGCAAAGTATCATCCTAAATATTTGGATTAGCTAGTAAATAGACCTAACCGTAGAAATAAATGGATTTGCTCTACAAAGTCTGGTGGATGTCATTAAGCAGCTCTGGATGTACCCACCTTTTATTTAACATTATACCTTTTTTTTATTTTTTCTGCATTATCAAGTTTTGGTTCCTTGCTTTCGATCCTCCCAGAGAAAAATACATTTTACTTCTATTACAAAACTCTTCTAGGAAGGCAATGGGTTATTATGAGATTTAGAAGGCATTTAACTGCAGCCTAAACTTTGACCGTTAACAGCAGGATTGACTGTTGCTAGTTTATAGGTAGTTTTATTGCCATGACTCCGTTTTCCAGAGCAGGGTACCTAATGCGCGCTCAACATTCTTCCCTTGTGTCAATGTTGTATTCTTGCTTAACCCAGCTCCTTGATTTGCTATTTCGTTGTATTAATTTCTGAATTTTTGCTTCCCAGGCCTCCTTGTGGGAACGCTAGACGTGGTTTTGGATTCCAGCGCCAGGGTTGCCCCGTACCGTATCCTGCACCAGACTCAGGACTCCCAAGTGTACTGGGCAGTAGCATGTGGTGGGTATTGATGTGCTTCTTGCCAGGGTCTGCATTTGTGTTATCATAATGTCTGTTTTCTTCTAATTAGCAGTTATTATCCCATTTAGAGATATTCTGTGACTGCTCAGGACTTCCCAGGGCTTTTGGTGAGGCAGTGTGTCTTGCTGCAGTATTCAGCTGGGACAGCACAGGTGCCAAAAATGACAGAACTTCTCAAAACTATTCAAACTGCAGATTAGGGACTTTAGGCTCTCTAAGAGCTTAAATTTCTGTTACAAATTCTTTCTTTCTTCCAAGGAATATGTGTTTGCAGGGTCAAAGTGAAATAAATCAGAGGCTAAAGGTGGGATGACAAAGATGGCTATGTTGTTGTACACCCTTCTGATACCTGGCAGTGAATTTTGATTAAGGCTCTAGGTCTTACTGGTTGCTGAAGAGATATCTTTTTTATTTATTATTTGGTATATATAAGAATCTCTACTTCTCGCGTTGTGGTTGGGAAGTAAAATCTGAGCATGAAGTAATCATTTCTTAAGCCCACAGATGTTGATGTCTTGTTTTCCCTGTTCTTGTCCTGTCCCCAGGCAACCAACATAATATTCTCCCTTGCAGAGCTACTTAAATTTTGCAGGAGAGAAGTTTAGAAACTGCCGTGTGTTTCACAGAAACTCATTTTTCATTTTGAGGAAGGAGGAGGCAGAGAGGATAAAAGCAGGAAAATAAAATGGCAGACAAGAAAGTAACAGAAAGAAGCAGAATGCTCAGTGGCTGCGTGTGATGCAGATTTGAAATTTTGTAATATCTTGATGTTCAAGGAATGTGGTATGTTTGTAGAATTCAACAGTGCCTTTGTTGATATCCTCTATATCCCAGTTACCTACTGAACTTTAAGTAGTTCAGTATAGTAGAAAAAGATGGGATATAGAGCAACTATATGGAGTTCAGTACATTATTATACTAAAATAGATGTCTCTATCTTCATCCAAAATATCTTTTTAATCATATCACATGCTCATCTGACTGTAAAAGCAAAATACTGGTGTTATTTTAAAGTGATAAAGTGAATTTAAAGTGATAAAAGCGTATACGGTTCTCCAGTTGAGAAATGTATAAAATATATTTGAAGATCATAGATCTTCATAGAAAGTCCTCAATTGCTGAAGCTTGACGCTTTTTAGACCGGTTTGTCTCCTGTCTCTCAGCAAGCAGTACAGCTCATGAAACCAATGAGAAAACAGGATTTTCCTCCCTGCAGCTGCTGCTGGACCTATGTAATCCAAGGCCAGAGCATCCTCTGATACTCCAGTGCCCCTAAAAGAAGCCATTTAATATTGTTCAAAATCATTTGTGCTTCCAAACATTTGCAGGTGGCTAGATTAGGCTTCAAGAAAGCTTATACGTAGAGGCCAAAGAAAAAATATTTGTTGTCTAATTCATTGGCCAGTGCAGAATCTCAAATCCATAGCCCTTTGAGACAGCCCTTGAGAGAGCCCAACTCTTCTCTGTTTTTTGCTTTGAGGTCCTGGAGTTATTTTTGCTTATGAAACCACAGAAGGGTTGTCTTTTTGTGTGTGGTTAGGTGTCCAACTGCAACTGTGAAGGCTTTTTCTTTGCTGAAGCTGCTGCTTAGCAAAGCCTCGTAGAATATGAGCTTTAGGGAGCTGTTTGTGTTACACGATGCTATTTTGTTTTCCCTCATTAACCACTCTGAAGGGTCTAATGTTCTTGAAGAGAAACTGAGTACTGGGAGGGATGCTGCTCCTAACTGGAAGTACTCAAGTTAACATTTTTAGATATCCCATTGCTTTTGTATGGAAGTTCAGAAACAGAATACTGGAATTTGACAGAGACAGAAACTTGCAAATGTCTTAAACTTGCATTTAAACAGTTTTACTTTTTTGTTTGCATTTAATGATGTTTATTATCTTAGAAAATTCACTTGCTTTTTTTTTCTTCCCTATTTTTTTCTTTGCTACAAGTCATTAGCTAAGACAACTTTCTATACCCAAGTTCCTTAAATGGGTTCTACTGTGAAGCTTTTCCTTTGTTTCCTCTTGTGGGCTGCATGGTTGAAGAAGACTTGAGTATTAAGTTTTGCTGAAACATTTCTTTTTAAGAAGGCAAACACCATCATAGCCTCTGACATGTGACTGTTTTGTTTTCTTTTTGTTTTGTGTGCTTTCTGCTGACAATTGCACACAGAAAATGGAACCTTTCTATAGCCATAAAATAATTTTAGTTAGTCTGAAATTTCAAGGTTCTTCTAAGTTCATTAAACTTTTTCTAGAATACTGAGAAATTAAAAGAATGCTTCTGATTTGGAAGATGCCTGTTGTCTGGAAAGGAAAAACTGTGCTGCATCCTGGCAAACAGGATGATCTATTGATGGTGTGCTGATCATCCTCAGCACCAATGGAGACATTTCTTTAAAATTATAGTGTTAGAGTAAATAAAATATCCTTTAGTTTGGTGTTTTTGTGTCCTGATTGACATTTGGTGCTTCTATTTATTAGTTTCCTGCTGTGAACCCAGAGGGGGGGGAAAAAAAAGCTTGTTCTAATTTCTTTTTTATTTATTCTCCCCTTCCTCTTTCATCTCCGCAATTAGGATCATCTCGTAAAGAGATCACGAAGCATTGGGAATGGCTGGAGAATAACTTACTGCAGACTCTCTCCATCTTTGATAACGAAGAAGATATCACCACATTCGTGAAGGGCAAGATACATGTAAGGGACATGTTTCCCCGAAGGACTTCCAGATCCTGAAAGAGAATGGGGAGGTGATATTAAGATTTTTTTTACCCCTGGGAGGGAGGAAGCAAGAGCTCCATAGCAGAACTCTCTGCTCCCTTTTGAGGCGTATTTTCGTTTGGAGTTGTCGTGAAGCACATGCAGTGTTATTAGTGTCGCATCATGGCCATCACACAGGACAAATGATTATGAGAAGTAAATCTCAAAGAACAGCCTGCTTAGACTTTCAAATGTGCTGCTTCTCTGAAATCCTTGCAGATTGCACCCTTGAGAGAGAGAAAACATTACATTCAGGTGGATCTAGCAGCAAATCTCAGAGCCAATTTTTGAGTGCAAGCAATGTATTTGTGCTGCTGTGCTGGTCTAAGATGTAAAGGAAGCATGTCCTAACTTCCACAGAGTTCAGATTCAGACAAGCATTTCTGCTTGTTGTACAGTTAGCACACTTCACATTCACTGCCCACAAATTCTCCAGGGTAGAAACCTTTATCTACTGTTTTTTTTTTTTTTTTTTTCATGAAACACTAACAATTTGGGGCTGCAGTTATTCTTATACATGTTTGTAAAATCAATATATTAAGTGCACAAAGTAACCTGGATTTGAAACTGTTTCAGGCAGTTTGGGCCTTTCTGTAGAGATGTGTAAGTGGGGCAACTTGAAAAGAAAGGCCTTGGTATGTACACTGGTCTGGCCATGAATAGTGCCAGGCAGCTTCTTTTTCTACTGCATATTATTTGTTTAACTTGACTGTTTAAGAAAATGGGAACAGGAATAAAACTTTACTGGTAAGAAATACGCAATCGACAGGGTGTTGCTCTGTTCTTATCGGAGGTGTGTAACTGAAAGACCTCTGCAAGTGTTGGTATCAAAAACTGCAGCTGCCTTCCTCCTGTGAGCCCCATACTGTTGCTGGGGAACTGAACAATAACCGTTTTTCCCCCCCCCAATATCCAGAACACCACAAATAGGAGTGACTGGTTAACATAATACAGAGAAAAAGTAAGGTCAGCAGTCATGCTTGTGACTCTGAGAAGCTTTTCCTTCCCAATGCTGCTGTCAGGCTCTGCGCGTGTGTGTGCATGCTGGTGTGTGGGAGGGAGACAGAGATATTGTGGTCATTTGTTTTTCCTTCTGGCCAGTCAAGATCTGACAGAGTGCAGAGTTCTGCACTTCCTGGCAGATGATCATCGTCCTGTTGAAGCTTGGTCACAAGTGAGAGGAGACTTCAGGTTTCCCTTCAGGGCACACCGAGTGTTACCAGGCCAGCTGTGAGAAACTCAGTTCAATGTCACACATGAGCACGAGCTGCTTGTGTTCAGCAGCCACCCAGACTCTCTCACTGCCCTTTCTAGATGTCTTCACAGTGTCCTTAACTTCACAGAAGAAATTATAACTGCTGTGACATGTTTCTTCTTTTTCTCTTCGGGTTTGCTTCTGTGACCTTTTCCTGTGTGTTATTTCTGTCAACAAACATATTCCCTTCCATTTTCTCTCACTCTCTCATGTTCTTACAGGGAATTATTGCTGAAGAGAACAAGAATCAGCAGCCTCAGAGTGAAGAGGATCCAGGCAAATTCAAAGAGGCTGAACTGAAGATGCGGAAGCAGTTTGGGATGCCTGAGGTGGAGAAGTTGGTCAATTACTATTCTTGCAGCTACTGGAAGGGACGTGTACCCAGGCAGGGCTGGCTGTACCTCACTGTCAATCACCTCTGTTTCTACTCCTTCCTGCTAGGCAAAGAGGGTGAGTTAACAGCCATTTTCACAGATCTTTTTGATGTGGTTGATCTTTCATGTGGACTTCTTTCAAGCTATTTGTTTTCTTCCCCTTTAGGAATCCTTTGAGCTCTAGCACATAATCCATAGATCAATCCTTATACTCATTATCTAGCTTCCTTGAGATTCTTTGTAAAATCTTGAAAAGCACTTATGTTACTTGCAAGTCAAAGCTCTCTCTTCAGATTTTGAAACTCAAGGCACTTCAGTGAAACTTAAGACTAAATGCCTGAGTTATTTTTGAAAATGTGGCTGAGAAAAACAGGTTATACATGTACACCTGAAAGTTTTACTTCCCCTAGATTAAAGAATGAAGCAATGTTTGGTTTCAGTGTTTGTTTGGGACACACTTTCCCAATACTTTCAAAGCCAGAACTGTTTGATCCAAAGTTAACTTGCTGGAAAGATGGAATGAAAATTTGGGTCAGTGTAGCTGGAAGCATGTACCAGCTGGGAGATATTCCCTTTGGATTTGCATTATTTCTAGCCTAGTTAGTCCAAAGACTGTTTCCAAGTATTTCTGGAGAGCGCAGTAAAAATATGAAGAAAATAATTGTTCTTGTGTAAGAGGGAAAATTATTGCTACTTTACTTATTGTTTGCACTTCTTTTGTGATCGCTTTTCTTTTTTGCCTCAAATTTAGTAGCAGTTTCTTTGTACTTTTTTTCCAGTGACATTGGTGATCCAATGGGTGGATGTAACCCAGCTAGAAAAAAATGCTACACTGTTGTTCCCTGAGTGCATTAAAGTGAGCACACGGGACAGTGAGCTATATTTTTCCATGTTCCTCAATATCAATGAGACCTTCAAGCTGATGGAGCAGCTGGCAAACATTGCTATGCGGCAGCTGTTGGATAATGAGAGCTTCCTAGAGGACAAGTCCCTCCCGAAGCCCAGGAAGCCTCTGAAGAACATCTCTGCACTAAAAAGGTGTGTGATTCCAGCAGTGAGAACAGATGAAAGAGAAGAAAGAGTGTTAGTAATAAATCTGCATAATTATGTAATGTTCACATTCTGTAGCTCCCAGTTGCCCCAGTCAGCATTGGGGCTTACAGAGTTTGCATAGCTAATTTCAATCATTAACCTATTCTTTTTTTTTTATTCCATTCCAAAGTGGTGCTAATTCACATGCGCCCTCTTGTCTAGCTCATGCATGATGTGCCCTGAGATGTTCAAAGGTATTTTCAGGCAGAAACTTTTGAAAATCCTGTTAAAAAATTTAAAAATGTTAAAAACCCAAGAGTGAAAGAAGAGGCAGTGGCTTCCTTGTCTGAAGCTGAGATATGAAGATTTAAAAAAAAAAAGACCATAATTTGTATTGCAACAAATCCTTGTAGGAGCCAGATAGGCAAAATCACAGATAAATCTGTTATTTCAATCACAGAAATGAGTAGCAAAGAATGCACAGCACAGTTGGAAGGTTGTGGTTGGAGGGAACAGTTGTGTTAGTGTCTGAGTGGGTTTTTCCGGTCCGAATTAAGCTGCCTGCAGGGTTAACTCTTTATTTTCCCCAGGGACCTAGATGCTCGGGCCAAAAACGAATGCTACCGTGCCACCTTCCGGCTGCCCAAGGATGAGTGCCTGGACGGACACACAGACTGTACCTTGTGGACACCATTCAACAAGATGCACATTCCCGGCCAGATGTTCGTTTCCAACAATTATATCTGCTTTGCCAGTAAGGCAGAGGAGGCCTGTCATCTCATCATTCCCCTCAGGGAGGTGGGGATCTCTTAGCTCTGTACTGAGACCATAGTCCTTTCTTAGCTTTTATGTGTTTCTAGCCTTCGTGTGTTACTTTACCAATGATGGGGAACCTGCTCGGTATTAATGGCCTTGTATGTGTCTTCCAGGTGACAATTGTTGAGAAAGCAGATAGTTCCAGTGTCTTGCCGAGCCCACTGTCCATCAGCACCAGAAGTAAAATGACTTTCTTCTTTGCCAATCTGAGGGATCGAGATTTCTTGGTGCAGAGGATCTCTGATTTCTTGCAGAGAACACCATCCAAGAAACCATGTGGCAGCGACAGGGAATGGAAGTGGAATTTTGGTGATCCAGGTTGTGAGGTACTAAGAAAATAGCTAGGAGGAGCATTTGGCCCTTTCCCAAAGCTGTGCTCCTTACAGTGTGTGTGCCAACAAATGATGTCTCTTTGATGGACCATTAACAGAGAATGGAGGCTGGCAGAGCCCGTTTGCTTTGTGTCTCCTTCTACTACTCGTTATCTCAGTTGCTTTGCTGTTCTTCCCTAGAGGGTAATTTGCATAGTGAAATCACTGCTTAAGTTTGCCTACAGTCTTGAACTGACTGTTGGTTCAGTGCTAATAGTAGCATAAGTTGTCTTGGAAGTCAGTGAGAGAGAAAGGTTTAAACTAGACTAATTCTTGAATGTTATGAATAAAAAAAAAAATCAAGGAAGAGCCAAAAGTGTTGCTATCTGTGCTCTGCTAACTGCATCCAATCCAGCTTTTGATGGCTATGTTATGTATGATTAGTTGTGCAGCTCTGGAAGTGCATTAGGTTTTTTATCACAGTGAATATCTGTGTCCTCCAGGAAGGGCCGGAGTTGCCTTCCAGCAGCCCGCTTGCTGTCAGCCCTTCAGCCGCTCTCAACAGCCGGCCCGTCACCTTCTGTGCAGGGGAAGTGCCAACAGCCTCCCAGGGACTACTCAAACTCTTCAGAAGAAATTCTGAGGAGCTCTTGGGACCCAAAGGGGTAAGTAATAGTTTAACTTAAAGCAATTAATGCTAATGGTTTGAAATAGGTAGCAGACTTCCTGCCTTACTCTAAGGCTCTCAAAATGCACTTTCTTAATGGCTTCTTTCACCCCTGTAGTATCACTGCTGTGCCTGGCACAGTGAGAGAGCTGTGTAGGTGTAACCTGAACATCAGCTTACTCTATCAGCAGTGGGATACCTGAGATGCTCGAGCTGAGAAATGAGTATTGCTGTCCTTCTGGGATGTAAATTCATGTCTGTGAAGAACTGCTTTTCTTTATCAAAGAAACAGAGGACTAGTATCTCTTCATCCGTAGATAAAAATCATCTTAGACTGTGGTTCTGTTTGTATTTATGTCGAGATTGGTGAAATGTGATGTCATTGCACAGTCCATGTTACCCTTTAAAGACTTGATCTTAAGCAGGTGATTCAGAACAGCAGTGTAAATTAGCATACATCCTTTTATGCAGTAGGAAGAAAAAAAGCCTTTAAATGTCAAAGTGCATTTCTTTTGTGAAGCTTAGGCTTGAGTACCCTGAAACTACCTGTCCTACAAACATAAAAATGCTTTGATCTCCTAAAATGGGTATATTTGTTCCTGTGAAGGCAAAGGAGAAGATGAAGGAAGAGTCTTGGAACATTCACTTCTTTGAATATGGGCGAGGGATGTGTATGTATCGCACAGCCAAGACTAGGGAGCTGGTGCAAAAAGGAATCCCAGAGAATCTCCGAGGAGAGCTGTGGCTCCTTTTCTCAGGTGGGATATTGTACTGGATACTTTGGCAGCTAAAACTATTAAGCTTTCTGCACCTCTCAGAGGAAAAGATATAAAGCAGAGCACATTTCAGAAGAGAAAGTTAATTCCGCCTGAATGTGCTTCAGGGAACTTATGCACAGAAATGCAGTGGTCATTTTTCTGAGATGACCTATTTATGAGAGCAGCTATTTGGCCTTCCTTGTCTGGATTTCTGAATTTGGGACCTACACTGTAATCTAATGATTTAACCGTGATTTTGTTCTTACCCTTTCATATCTCCTTGTAATTGTTGAGTTCACGTAGTGCTTCCTGGCTGCCTCTCTGGTGAAACTGGGCAGAAAGTCTGCATTCTAATGCTCAAGAAGTGAAACGGTATTTGTCATTACAGGTGCTTGGAACGAGATGGTCACACATCCTGGATATTATGCAGATCTTGTGGAAAAGTCAATGGGAAAATACAATCTTGCTACAGAGGAAATTGAGAGAGATCTGCACCGCTCCATGCCAGAACATCCTGCCTTCCAGAATGAGCTGGGAATTGCTGCTCTCCGGAGGGTCTTAACAGCTTATGCATTCAGAAATCCAACAATTGGGTACTGCCAGGTAAGAAAGTGGTTCTACGCTGTGACCGTGCTTAACTTGGACCTTTTCAGCAGGTTTTTTTTTTTTTTTTTTTTTTTTTGCTGAGTTCAAGCTTTTCCTCAATGCTGTCCGTATGGTGTGAGAGTCTGAAAGTTGGTGATGTTGTGGGATCTTAGTATATCTTTTAGATATATCTTGCATGTTTCTATTAGGAGTAATGACACAATCCTTTACTAGTTTTCCTTGTTATCATTTCCCTAGTTTAACAAAAAAACATCATTTTCTAAAAATATGAGCAAACAAATTGAATAAATTATGATACACATAGTCAATATATTGAAATGAATCTAGTTATTGGCTTGTGGAACAGCTCAGTAGAAATTCAGATTTGTTTTCTGTATTCTGCTATTAATCATTCTCATTCTGTTTTTCTGTTATGATGAAATTATTGCACAGCTTTTTATGAAAACATTGAAAATAAATATAATCAGATTTATTAATGAAAGTGCTTGACCAAAACTAGTCATGTTATTTATTATCTGCTCAAACAGAGGAACAGAAAGAGGAAGGTAGACTGACTCAAGGTCACCAAGTGACTCATATACCAGTAACAGCTGGAAATAGATCTGACTGTCACTCCCATAGAAATATACGGCTGTATTCCTGCTTTTGAAGTTTAGCAATTACAAAATGTGAGGTCTTTCATATTTCTTTCCTCCATCCGCATGTTGAACTGTGCTGGCTCGTAGGCCATGAACATTGTTACGTCGGTGCTGTTGCTCTACTGCAATGAGGAAGAGGCTTTCTGGCTCCTCGTGGCTTTATGTGAGAGGATGTTGCCAGATTACTACAACACAAGAGTAGTGGGTGAGTCCTTGTCCAGTCCTTGCTGGAGCCTGAATTTTCAACTGCAGTTCTGCTAACATCTCTTAGGAATGTTTTGTTTCTTCAGAATAAATTGAATGTAATGCATGATTTATTTGGGTGTAGTAACAGGGTACCAAGAAATCTGAGTTCTCCCACTGTTTTTGTTTCTTATTCCAGGTGCATTAGTGGACCAAGGCATCTTTGAAGAACTTACACGAGAGTATCTCCCGCAGCTGTCAGAAAAGATGCAGGACCTGGGAGTGATTTCCACCATATCTCTTTCCTGGTTTCTCACTCTCTTTCTCAGTGTCATGCCCTTTGAGAGTGCCGTGGTCATTGTTGACTGTTTTTTCTATGAGGGCATCAAGTTTATCTTGCAGGTGTCTTTGGCCATACTTGATGCCAACATGGAGAAGCTGCTGCAGTGCTGTGATGAAGGTGAAGCCATGACTATTCTGGGCAGGTACCATTCATCGCTCTTACTTATAAGTAACTAAATGATAGTGGAACCCTTTTTATTGCCCTTTCTTTCCACCTAGTAAAAGACTCTTTCAAAGTTTCCTGATTTCCATTACATAGCAGGTCATAGATAATCATTTTAAGAGGAAATGCTTTTCTTGTCATTAAGCTCTTTGCCCCAGAGAGATGGGCTCTTTTCTTTTAGAACAACTAGGAGTAATCACCAGCTTATGTTCAGGCATGGAGGAATCCCGTGTTTCCAGAGTTGTTTGCTTTGTAACATGATAAATTCCTGCTGCTCAGTTTGAGTTTGAACTCCAAAGGGTTGTTGATCCGAAGTTCACAAAAGTATTTTGATTCACTGTCAAAACCAAATCCTGGGCGGAATTGCCTTCTGAAAACATAAAGTCTCTGCAAACAGGCGTTCCCCCAATGAAGTAAATATAAGATTTTCTTGTTTGAAATGTGAATCTTTTCCACGTGCAACAAGAATTTTCAGCTTACTTCATGAAGCCCTGTTTTAAAAAGAAGAGATATTCCAAAAACAGAATGAAAATCAGACGTACAGAAGACACAGAGAATACTATTGTAGGTTAGCTGGGAAAAATATTTTTCTCACCTGTATGGATTAGCGATACAAAGGAATTGGGAGTGTTTGGGATGTTCTTTTCCTTGACACTAACCCCGGAGTCCTGTGTCTGTTCTTTTTTTTTTTTTTTCCCTCAGGTATCTGGACAATGTGGTTAACAGACAGAGCATCTCTCCACCTATCCCCCACTTGCACGCCTTACTGACCAGTGGGGATGATCCACCACTGGAAATCGACATCTTCGAGCTCATCAAAACATCCTATGAGGTCAGGTTCTGCCTTAGTTTTTACCCAAGGGATTTTTGCTTCCAAAGGCCCAGTTTTGTCCTCCTTGTGCAACCAGGGCAGGGGTGAATGGGAAATAGGGCACAAATTTTATTCTCATCTTTTTCCCACCGAATAAAGACTTCTGTGGTTTTAGATCATCTCCAAGAGGACATTGCACTTGCTAAAGAGCATGTGTTTGAATAGTGGTTGTTCTGTCTTTAGCAGATGATGCTGACCTGGTCTCCTCCTTTTCTTGTAGAAATTTAGCAATCTGAAGGCAGATGACATTGAACAAATGCGCTTTAAACAAAGACTGAAAGTGATCCAGTCTCTGGAGGATACAGCCAAGAAGAGTGTGGTATGTGACTCCTAGATTAAATGAACTGCCAAATGGCATATTAAATGTAACATGTTTTGCTATAAGCATTTAGGAAGATTGCCCTGTAGCAAAGCGAGTTTAAAGTGATTTAAAGAATTGCAGATAATGTGAAAAGTGGATTCATGGATTTTCAGTTTCCTCCTTAATGTAATTCTTGTTAATCTAATAAAATGGATCAAAGTGCTAGGGTATGATTAAATGAGATATTTGGCATGGAAGAAAATAAAAACCACTTGCAAGCCTTGCAATATTCTACATTTCTGGCAGTCTGTTTTACTACTCACCTGCAGTCTTTGGCAGATAATTACTTTCCTCCCATTTAGAGAGTTTGCTGCAATGTTGAGGTATTTTGTGGGCAGGACTGGGGCCAAAGAAGCCTATCAACATCTATTGCAACCATCTCGTATCCTAAGTGGAGAATCTCATCTGATTATTTATTTCACTCCCATTTTTCAATGCATCTGAGTCAAACATCCAAAGATAAAAACAAAAAGGTGGGCCAACATATTGTTCTTATGCCTGCAAAAACAGGAAATAAGCTGAGTAATTTTTTATTAGCTGTTCTAAATGTCAGCAGTTTCGGCTCAACCAGAAACTGTCTTCCTGGCCTGTAATCCATAGCAACTGGAGGTATCAGAATGCTTACATTTTCTTTCTTCTCCTGTGTCACATCTGTTTGCATTTGTTTTTTTTTTTTCTTTGCTGTGTTACAGTGTTTTTTCAGTAAATCATATTTAATTTATGCAGCTTTGAAATAAATTGTTCAGTCTTATTTTCTCCCCAACTGCAGGTCCGAGCTGTGTCTGGTGACATTGGCTTCTCCATTGAGGAACTGGAAGAGCTGTATGTAGTGTTCAAGGTAAGAAGCTAGAGTTGGTAAGGATGCATTCTGGCACAACGAGAAACAATACCAGAATGAGCCAAAAAGGAAATAATGACTCTGTTTCAGTTCTTAATTCAATGGGTCAAAAACAAATTTGGGTCTCTGTTACATATGATATCAGTGAGATTAACCCTATTATCTGATTTTTATTTTTGACAAAGATGACCGAAACATGTTGACAGTTGAAAGGAATGTCACATAGCACTTAGAATGGGGAGCTAGGATCAAATGCACCTTAGTTTTTATTTTTAAATTTCCTATTGACTTATTCTGTAATTATGACAAAATTACTTAAGACTTTTGCCTCTCTTTGCCAGTGGAGGTTTTTAGAAAGTTACTAAACTGCTTTTACTAAAGTCACTATAAACTCAGTTGCAGTGTGCTGAATCAGCAAGAGAACTTTAGTTTCAAATCGTGCATGTACTCTTTGCAGTAAAGCTTCTGCGTTTCATTTTACTCAGACCCAGTATTTTTGTATTTTTCACATAACGTTACTTTTTCGTGCTTTTTGTGAAATCTCTGTCTCTTCCTTAATCTCATATTATTTTATAGTGAAGTAACACTGTTAATACTGTGGAGATAAACAGTGTGTCCTGACATGTCTTCTCGCTGCCTACTCAGTGTTTTGGGGGGAGTTTTAACAAAGTCCCTGCTCTTGGAGGTTGTGGTGCTATAATATAACCTGACCTATTAACCCTTTCCCTCCAAAGGCCAAGTATCTGATGAGCTGTTACTGGGGAAATAACCGTGCTGCAGCTGCCCGCCGAGATCAGAGTCTGCCCTACCTGGAGCAGTATCGCATAGACATGGAGCAGTTCAAAGACCTGTTCATCAGCTTGACCCCCTGGTCCTGTGGCACCCATACACCAGTACTGGCAGGGCGGCTCTTCCGGCTGCTGGATGAAAACAGAGATTCTCTCATTAACTTCAAGGAATTTGTGACAGGAATGAGTAAGTGGTGTTTCTGGAGATGGTGGAATATTGCAAAACATGTTCCTGTCCTTTTCCGAACACAGAACGATGTAGTTTTGCCGTGGATTTCTTTACTGCCTCTGCACAGATCTGTGTGCAGTTAGTGTTTCCTCACAGTGTGGAAACTTGGTCTGTTTTGAGCCTGTGGGCAGAGGGTGATTCTTTATCCTAGGTGCTATTTTTCTTACCCTTTCTTTCTTCCTCATAGGTGGGATGTATCACGGCGACCTCACTGAAAAACTCAAAGTACTTTACAAACTGCATCTGCCTCCTGGTGAGTGGTTGTTTCTGGATTCTGCTACAACTGATACTGATCTGTGCTGGCGTGCAATTAAAAAGGGATGCTTTATGAATTTTGCTAATGAAGTCGGTGATGCTGCAGTTCAGTTAACTCAGAGACCTTTCATTCCTTTCTCTGTACGTGCAGCTCTGAGTCCAGAGGAGACCGAATCTGCTCTGGAGGCCACAAGTTATTTCACAGAGGATGTCACAACAGAAGGTAATACAACACTTGCTACCCCTACCTCTCAGTTTAGGCAACAGCTGCAGCACAAACCCGTGTGCTTTGAAGGGTAATTTCACTAGGCATGGCCTCCTGTTTGCAGTATCTTAAGATTTGCCATTGCATTTGGGTCAGCCTTTTTTCTTGCACGATGGGAAAGAAGTTTGGAGTCGAAGCTGCTCAGCACCCGTTGGTGCAGGACACAGCATGCTCTGAAGCACAGTCGTAGGCTGCTGAAGAGGAGCAGTGTGTGCTGTATCTGTTTTTATCAGCCCCCTTCCCCTCTTGATTTGGGGTTTTCATGCAAGTCTCATTGTCTCTTTTCTTGTTTTTGTTTTCTCCTTTGTGTCTGTCTCTGTATCACCCTTTCTTCTGTTCTGTCTGGGATATTGTCCCCTCAGCCCCCTTTTCTGCTGCTCCAGTATCTCCTTTTGTCTCAGAGCTGGATTTCTGCCCGCACTGTGAGTCTCAAGGTCAGTCTCTAGTTATGTGCACACACTGAGCACTGCCATAATGCTGATACTATCTGCCAGCACCAATGCACTATTTAAATTACTGGGAATTAGTTGCCGCTGCTCCTGTCCCCTGATACTCCCTCTGTAAACAAAACACTATAAGCAATTAAACATCTTTCAGTGCGTGGTTTGCTCTACCTACTATATTTTAACCTTGGTCAAAATAGGTTTTGTCCAGTCTCTCTCAGGAACTTGCTTCACCCAAGGGACTGGACAAAAATGTGCTCAGAGCAGAGTGTGCAAGAATTTAGGCTCGCTGGTCCAGGCAGATGGTTTTCATGTTATCATTATGCCTCCTCCACAGTCTTCTAATTGAAACAAAACAAAACTAAACAAAACATGCTATTCCACTATAAAAATGTCAGTAGACTTTAATAGTCTGCGTTTGTTAAAATACAATCCTAGATTTGTCAAATAGCAGAAGGTCAAAATGTCATTTGTGCTAAATGTTTGGCCAAATTAGGTTAATGTTCCAAAAACCTGCATGAATAAACATGGGGGATACTTGCTCTGTTTGATGCTGGATGGTTAACTTAGCAGTCTGAGATGAGCCGAGACTTCATATATATATACATATAGCCTAGTGGCAATATAGGGAGCCAGAAGTTACATACCTAAAGTTAAATTCTGCAAATAGCTCCCAAAACATCAGCTCAGTTGAAGAATAATGATGAGTGTAGATACTTCTCAGATATCCTTGTGTTACTGGCCTGACTTGGTGCAATGCCAAACCTTGTGGGGCTTTTTTTTGCTTTCTTATTTTTCATTTTAATCTCATTTTTGGCATGCTGAACTTTGTGTTTAAGTGATCGCATTGTTTAGTTGTCTTCTATGTCTGTGTTTCAACCTCTCTCTCAAGTGTTGTGCCTTCTACTGACTCTTTCCTACCCACTTGTTCAGATTGGCTTTTTCTAGTTTATTCAGTCAGTCTCTTGCTTCCATCCTGTCCTATTCATTTCTCCAGACATAATGTGGGAGTGTGAGATCTAACTTCCTTTGAATATATTCAAAAGTGTTTCTTCAGGCCTGAATTGTCTTATGTTTTCAGTATGTTGTATTGCTGAAAACTGAATATTAAAGTTTCTAATTCATTTTTTATTTAGAAACACAAGAAGAAAAAGGAAGGAAGAATGAGAGCTGTCAAGAAAAAGGTAATTTTGTAATCATACATAAATATGGCTTTTTTCAACACATTTTAGTCTTGTCTCTCTCATCATATCAATTCTTCATTGGCCCTTCTCTATATCAAAGGAACCTTTCAAAGTTTCTCTCATGAACAAAGATACAGGGGATGTTAGCCAGAAGAAAGGTCTCTTTTACACCTTTACAGCTCTGACTCTTTTACATACCGAAACATCAACTTGCCAGACATGATTTTCAAATGTTGTCAACTGAGAGAATTCATTTCTGAGATGCTGAGCTGGTGTAGTAGTGTAAAAAAAAAAATCTTCTTCACAGATCTTCTCCTAAATTGTCATTAAAGCTTGCTTCCAGAACTGTGCTTTTTTTCTGACATGGGATTCATGTTTTAAGACTCAAACTACTAACCGCCTGATTGGTCTTATCTTGCAGAAGAGAAAGGTACTAGTCCACAGGACTATAGATACTACCTAAGAATGTGGGCCAAAGAAAAGGAGTCCAGGAAAGAAACCATTAAAGATCTTCCCAAAATGAGCCAGGTAAGAAGTGAAAGATTTCCAGCTAGAGGACTTGCAGCTTAGTGGAGAATTCAGTAGCGTGTAGCAGCCATTGCACCAGCGTGCTCAGTCCTTGCCAGTCATCTCCCCTGTTCTGCTGGTCTGGTGAGTTTTAGTAGGGTCTGGTTCCATGCTTTGGTGGATGTGCATCTGGCTGTCAAACTGCTCTGTTTCTGCTAGTCAAATTATCTGCCTCCCAGACTGCCTTTTCCTAGAAGAACTGTGATCTACATTTTCCCTCTGGAGCAGTGTTTTAAATATCTCATCAGTGCTGTTAAGTTGTCTGGCTTTTTTGTTTGTGCATTGCCTCCAGTTACGGTTATATCTTGTGAAGAGGGAACAATGTGGTTACAGCTCACATGGGTGACTAGTGTTGTCTTTTCTGTCTCTAATTTCTGCCATGGGTGCTCTTATCCCAGTTTGGACATGCTTAGAAGCTGACCACAAAAGAGTAGCCGGACAGAAGTTAAGCTTCCTGGTTTTGCAGATGTTAATCTGTTAGTGTTTTGGGTGTCAGAAAAAAACAACCACCACCCCACTATTACATTGCCATCTGGATCTCAATTTAGCTTCTGCCCCAGAGAGAGCAATTTGGCTGAATTTGAACTGTTCTGACTCAGTAAAATAAGTTGCTACTCGTGGGGAGGCAAATACACAAGGAGCCAGTCAAGATATGTGTGGTGCTTCATCCACTGCTGTAACTTTGTTGTGCAGTCTGGAGTTTGATTTTTGGTCTTTGTCTTTCAAAGGAACAGTTCATAGAGTTGTGCAAGACTCTTTACAACATGTTCAGCGAGGACCCGGTGGAGCAAGAGCTGTACCATGCGATTGCCACTGTAGCCAGTCTCCTCCTGCGGATCGGGGAGGTTGGAAAAAAATTCTCCAACCGGCCCATGAAGAAGTCTGAAGAGAGCAAAACACACAATAGCCAAGATCCTGTGAGTGAAGAGGAGTCACCAACATCTGAACAAAGTCAGAATTCAGCAGTGGAGCAGCAACCCCAAGCTGACTGTGAGGACAAAACCCCTGGTGATGCTCAACCTGGAAAAACTCAGCAGGAAAACCAAACTCTGGGAGAAGGGGCAGGGGAAGGACAAGGCTCTCCTTTACAGCTGCTATCAGATGATGAAACCAAAGATGATATGTCCATGTCTTCCTACTCCATGGTCAGCACAGGCTCCTTGCAGTGTGAAGACATTGCTGACGACACGGTCCTGGTTGGTTGCGAAGGCAGTAGTTCAGCTGCCAGGTATGGCAGTACCATTGACACAGACTGGTCCATCTCCTTCGAGCAGATCTTGGCATCCATGCTGACAGAGACAGCCCTTGTAAACTACTTTGAGAAGAAGGTCAATATCCTCCAGAAGATCAAAGATCAAAAGAGAGTGGAGAGGCAGTTCAGTTCATCCAGCGACTACGAACTGTCCTCTGTGTCAGGGTGAGCTCTGGTTAACAGTAACTGTCTTGTGAGATAATGCAGAGAGGTAACATGGCAGATGGCAAGTTTGGTGGATTGGTATTTTGTGAAGTGGTTTTGTTGTTGTTGTTTAATCAGAGACCAGTAACTACACAATTACAATAGATTCCAGTGGATAAGGGGCATGTGACAGTGACTATTTTGTGTAGATGCTTCTTTGGCTACTCTGGCTGAAAGAATTAGGTTACTTTCTCAAGAGCCGTTAGAACCTAATAGCCCCTGACGTATAGAATTACCACCATGAATTATGCATGTCTGCCTTTTGCTATCTTTCTTTTTAAAGAAGTTTTATTTCAGACAGTGACTGTTCCTTGCCTGCCCTCGTTTGCTGTAGATTCCTGCAGAGCAGATGCAGCCTGGCTTGAAACCATGCTCACTTTTGGCTGCTGCTCTGAGAGCTCGTGCAGTGTATGCGAGTGCTGTCGGACCCTGGCCTATAGCTGGTCTTGTTCAGTTCCTCAGTGCTGTTCTGTGACTCAGCAGCTACAGTGCAGATGTGCCCCACGACTGCCTGCAGCGTGACATCTAAATACAGGAGTTTCTCAGATCTGCAGGTTTCTTGCAGATATAGTTCGGCATTCTCATAGCCTACGATCACTTTTTTTCTCTGCCGACATCTAGGAGACAGTTTTAGGCACACCTTGTTTTCTAGCTTATGCTTTTCTAACTCTGGAAGCCGTTATTTTGTTTTGTTTGTCAGGGAAGCCACAAGCTCCTTGACTCCAGCACATGAGTAACATGAGGTCAATCCCTACGGGCAATAATGCTGGGTCCAATTTTGAGACAGACCCCTAGGAATGCTCTGATCAGTCAGATACCAAAATACGTATCGAGATTTCCAGAGCCCGCGGCAGCCATCCCAGGCAAGTGTTTGGGCAGGAGGGTTTGCAGGAGGCTTGTGCCACCTGCAGCTCTTCAGCATGTCCCTTCCGAACACCCCTTGTACGAAGTGTCTGGCGATGGACATTATCTTGGGAACTGCAAAGCACCGATGGGCATTTACACCTAAGGAGGAAGCACTCGAAGCAGCCTCTGCCATCAGCCCATTGCAGGAAACCTAAAAGGCCTAGACCTCTTTCCAGCTCAAGAGATGAAATAACTGGGAGAGGGAGTGACTACTCTTTAAACCACGACCAGAAGCTCCTGCGAGGTGTTCGGGGCCGCTCGCGGGACGCGGGGCCGCCGCGAGGGCCCCGTTCCTGGTGCCGGGAGCGGGTCCTCTCTGCAGGACAGGTTTGCCGCGGCCTCGGGCCGGAGGACGCGGGGCCGGCGGCCGTTCCCGTTCGACGCTGCCCGCTCCGCTCAGTGTTAGCCCCTCTCCGTGCCCGTCTCCCTACGTGTTCACAGCTGGTTACGTGTTTCTCACTCCGCTGCCTCCGCTGCTGTGTATCGCTGGGGGGCAGCCCTTAGTAAACCTGCTTTTACTAATTACTCGGTAATTTATTGTAATTTTTTTAAAGTACAAATAATACATGTGATTTTACACTGTCTGTCTGATCTCTCATGTATTCAATAAACGAACCCAAACCCTCTAGGCAACCTCGCCTGGCCTTTATTTCCCCGAGCTCCCGTGTGTCCCCCCTTCCCTGCCCCTGCAGGTTATGTAGGAGCCGACTGGGCATCCCCAGAGTCCCTGTACCCCGAGTGCCCCCTCGTCGTGTGCTCCGCCAAAAGGCTGCTTTTGCCCGGATTAATAAAGGTTTAACCCAGCGCTGCACGCCTTTTTCACGTCATTTTTATTTATTTCAGTCGATGGCGCCAAGCGCTCCCCATCGGGGGGGGGCTGTTCCCCAGAGCCTCCTGGGACGCGGCCTGGGGCCCGGCTCCGCGCGCACGCGCGGGTAGGGAGGCGGGTCACGTGGCCGGAAGGCGCGCGTTGCCATGGGAACATGGCGCCGCGGTTTTGGGTGCTGAGGTGCTGCGGCTGCCGCCTCTGCCAGGTGCAGCAGGTCCGTGCGGGCCTGGGCCTGGGCCTGGGCCTGGACCTGGACCTGGGCTTGGGCTTGGGCTTGGGCCTGGACCTGGGCTTGGGCTTGGGCTTGGGCCGGATCCTGAACCGGGGCCGGGAGCTGACCCTCTGCGCTCTCTTTTAGGCCAAGCGGAGCGGGAAGTGGAGCTGCGCCGTGTGCGGGCAGAAGCAGACGGTGCAGAAGGTGAGCGGGGCTTCCCCCGCCGCGCTCGGGCGACAGCGAGGGCTGGGCAGGTGGGGCGGTTGTGCAGTGCTCGTGGGGAGCCCTCGTGGTGGCAATGGGAGCCCTGCGTGGTGGCCGTGGGGTGCCACGTGTGTGTCCTCTGCAGCCCTGGCGCGTGGCCCTGCGTGGTGGGGGCCCACGCAGTGGCCCTGGGGAGCCGTGTGTCCCCCACGCTGAGCACCCCCTCAGCAGCCTCCCTGTGCAGGGTGCACCCCACTCGGGGCACAGGTTGACACCAACCCTGCCACACACACGAGTTCAGTTCTTGTCGGCACATGAATGTTACCCGGGTGGGGAGCGCGCCGCCTCGTTCCCTAGTTTGCTCCCACCTGCTCCTTAGGCTCTGTTTTCATTATTTTTGCAGATTTACGGGGAAGGGTCTGCACTGGACTGCAGGCTCCATGTCCAGAAATTGAACTTGCTGCAGGGTGAGGTGGAGGAAGCCCGGAGCTGGACACCTCGGTAGAGTCTGCCTGTTTGTTCCTTTTGATGTGCAGCAATTAGCGCGTACGTTCATGTGCTGAGAGTCCGTTACCTAAGCTGAGCTCACAGGGTGGGTTTTCTGTCCCCCTGTGCAACCATGGGATGTGCCAGTCTTGTCACCAATGCTTAGAAGCTAACGGTTGAGTTTAGTGTCCCACTAGTGTTTTTTTCAGGTAAGTTTAGCTGATTAATAGTGTAAGTTAATTAGACCTTTACCCATTAAAGGAAAAGGTTTGGCTTCAAACCCTGTTTTTTGTTTTTTTTGATTGTTTATATTTTTTTAATTGGCCCTTGTTTACTCCTTGGAGAGCTGACTCTGGAAGTGTCCATCTCACAGGCTGACAAGTGATATGGATAGACGTCTCAGCATCCTCAGAGAAAATACAACCTAAACTGTTGCAAACTGTTGCTAGAGTTGTTAAATATTGGCATTCAGGGGTTTCACCTTGAGAATCTGTGAGGAATTCCCCCTATTTTTGATAAAAGACTTACCCAAATGTTTGTACTAAGATATAATGCCTGCTGGGCAGGAAAGTCTAGGTAGTGTTTCCTTGTTTATTTCAGTCCTGAGTCTGTTTACAAAGCACTTGATCTGGAACTGGTGTGATTGTCTCTACAGCTTCTTTTTGCTCAAGGTTGTTTTTCAGAAATCAGTCCAAACTGGTCAGATAACCTAGTTGTATATAAGGAGTGCTTCAGAGTTAAACTCTGTGTGGGAAGAAAACTTGGGTTTTGTTCCCTTGTAAAATAGAGTTGCTATTGCTATTCTCCAGGCATTCTAAAAATATTTTCCCATTTCTTGATGATCAGGATATAATTAATGACTTTCAGCTGTTGTTCTAAAGCTGTGCTTATAACTTGCCATTTCATGATCAGCAGCTTTCATCACGCTTACTACTCTGTGTGTATAGGAGGAAACAGGACTGCCCTCTAACTACCCAGATTTTTCTGAGGTATTAGGGTAATGTATTTTGCAAATTTTTCATTTGACACCTGTTTTTGTACAGATCCCTTTTTTTTTTTCTGACATGTTTTCTATCCAAGGTCCTTTCCCTTGTATTGTGACTAGGTAATATGAAAAATACAGTTTCACCAATTTATATTCTAGAAACTTCAGTTTAAACATCTGTTTTAGGTACGTAGAAGACTCCATAGATGCCAACAAGAACAGAGCAGTCGAAAGTGAAGGCAGAAGTTTGGTCCAGCAGGTGGGTTACTACAAAGCTGAAGGAAATGCTAACACCTGGCAAGCCAGGTGGATCAGAGTGAAATCTGTGATCACTTTATGTCGGTCTGCTGAGATACTGTGTGTAGCCTGAGAGGGAATGAGGTATGTGCAGAAGCTCTCTCCTCCACTGGGATATCAAATCTGGGAATGTGATACAAGAACTCAGGCTAAACAAATTTGAGGCATCCAGCACGTAGGTTAAAAAAAAAAAACCCTGAAACAAGAGCACTGTGTGTTGGAGAACTACTGAGAAAGAACCAATGTTGTAGGGAGGAAAGGCAGAAGTCAGTCGCTGGAGTAAATATCTGGATGAGAGCAAGGAAACTCAGGAAGACGAAGATGAGGAGGAATCAGGAGAAAGGAATCAGTTTTGCTCCTGGAGGAAGAACACTGTGGAAGGACAAAGGTACAGAAAAAAAAATGTTTTTTTTTCTGTGGGGTGTGGGAGGTCGTGCAGGTCTGAAAGCTGAACAAAGTACAGGCTGCAATGAGCAATCTGACCTGGCCTATGCAGGGATTCAGGGGGGGGTGAACCGTTTTGCTTATTGGTAGAACCATTCTTTTTATGAACATCTTTGGTGATTTGCTAGTGATAAATTCCTAGTGGAACTAACCTGTCTGTTCTGTGAATGGTTCTTCTGGCCAGGAAACACCAGAAAAGTTTCCCCTACACTGATGTCCAGGAATTGTCAGAGGAACATGGAGCTTTCCAGATTGCCAACCAAGCCAAAAAGGTTAAAATCTCTGAGGTATTTTAGTTGTACAAGATGGTTCCTACTAGTAAAACAAAACTATCCTTCTGCCCTCTTTCATTTATTCCATGATAATATTCAAATTTTCTGGCAATCTCTTCCTATGTTCTTCTATTTGAATTATGGAGGAGGAGGAGAAAATTGTGTCATGAGACTTTATGCAAAATCAATGCCACCTTGTGCAAGCCAAGTGGTTGAGCCAGATTACTGCATCCACAGAGGTGCTGCTTGTTCTTCCTTGCCTCCCTGAGCAGCACCTTTGTAGCCCGCAGCTATTAAGGTCACTGGGTTACAGGCCCTGCCCCTCAAACTGGCCTTGGTCTTCACAGCCGAGTTCATGAGTCCATCCAGAGCATCAGCCTCTGCTCTGCCTTAGGATGGGGTTGAAAACTTGGGTGCATTTGAAGGACAAGGATGCTGTTTCTTTGCCTGCCTCTGTGCAATTTGTAATTGAGCTCTCCTTCTTTTTATAGCGCAAGCAGTGTTCACATGCAGTGCTGAATCAAGATGATGGAGCAGCTGGCTGTGGAGACAGGATCATTCCTGCTGCTTGTGAGTCTGCAATGCCCGAGGGGAGCACACAAACCCCAGCTCCTTCCATCAAGCCCTCAAAGTGGGAAAAATTTCTCTCTTTTTCTGACAACTGTAGTGAAACCACTGCCAAGGTCACCTTGCCACCACAGGAGGGCAGTAGAAAGTCGGGGCCACCCAGCACTGCAGCAGACATCTTTATGACCAGTAAATATTCCAGCGAGGCTGGAAACTTTCTACCTCCAGGCCTAGGTGACACTGAGTTCAAAAAGTGCCTTGCTAGCGCTGAGCAGCTTGCCTCGAAGCTGCCTAGCACCTCCCTGCCTGGTGCTTGCTCAAAGGATGTGGTGTTCCAAGAACCTCAAGGCCCTTTGCTAAGGGCAGGGCCTGCTGCCTTAGAGAGCCCTGCAGGAAGGGGCCCTGGGACTCACACTGCAGTGCCCATGTGCCCTCCTGCACCTGCCCTAGTTCTCTCCCCTCCTGGACACAAGCCTGGTAGCACATTCCATAACCTCTTCTGCACGGGTGAAGAGTTTGATGATCATCTGTGAGAAGCTCTGGATCTTTATCTTTGCTTTTGTGGTTGCAGCTCTACAGTTCATTTTGTAGTGTTGAGTATTGAGACTAAGTTTTTAACAGAGAATATCATTGTTGATTTAACATTTTCAAAAGTGCAGTATTAAAGCTGTTAGTTTGTTCTACTGTTGTGTCTGGGGAAAGAGTATGAAGGGGAAGACTGGACTTTCTGTAGTAAGCACTGGATTTATACACTGTAATCCTGCTCTAGAAACAAAGAGGGAATAGGTCAGCTTGGGTGAGAACCTTCCATCCCCTCTCATATTAGAACCAAGTATCCATTTCTGTCTAGTCCCCTTCCCCTCCCCACACATACTACCCCTTTTCTTTGCATCTCCTACAACAACTCTTATCAACTGGAACAAATAGAAGGCAAGTTTTACAGCAACACAGCCCTGGGACTAGGGACCTGAGCCCTTACTGAAGGGCTAGAAAGTGTTTTTTTTTTAAAAAAAAAGTGACAGCTCAGCCCTGGTTCTGTTCCACCTACTTGCAAAGTACATATACAAATGCAGGCCTACAGTCCTGGACTGCTGCCCTTGTGTTGAGCTACTTAGTTCTTTGAATTTGTCTCTCCTGTCTTCTAGACTACAATGCAGTGAACAGAGCAACACAGCTGTGATGCTTAAATACACAGACTCATGAAGTGAGAGGCAGAAAGGTGTATTTATTGTTTTCATCCATTCTACAAGCACTTAGGAACATGAGACAGAAACCCTTAGTAGGAAGGAGGACAAACTGCCAGAGTTGTTGTACTGCTGCTTTCAGTTAGGAAGAAAGTGCTCTTTGTTACAGAGACTACTACAAGTGAGGTGGATGCTTGGAGTACTGGATGGCATCTAAGGCTGCCCCGATGTCACAGTTCTTTGTCTGCAGGAGGCGAGTGAGCCATCCACCCTCATCAGAGAAGCCCATGGAGAGCATCTGAGACAGTGATTCGATGAGGCGAGGGTCAGCTTCTGTAAAGAGAAGAACAGTTTAAAGGGTAGGACACCTCAAATATACTGGCAGACCATGGAAGGCTCCCATAGCACAGAGCAGGTAGGCTGGCCCTAGCCCAAGGAACTCTAGGGTCATTGGTAAGTGTTGAAGACAACCTCTCCTTTTTGTTCTGGAAGGGGAAGATTGAGACAAAAAAATGCAACCTGCTAAGTTAACTGCTGAGTCAACTTTGTCACAGGGCTTTGCTGTTGACTTCAGCTAAGGGGCCTAAAAAACACACACTACACTCTTAGGTCATAGGATGTACTGATGTAATGTGTCCTTGTAAGTGATCTCCTTTAGAGCATACAGCAAGGACATGATTTAGAATACTGCCTTTTTTCATGCTGGTTGGATACAGTACCACTCTAAGCAGTCAGAAGTATGTCAAGATTTGGCTGCCCATGTTATAGGGGAAGATCACCCTATGCAGTCAGGCCACACCCTGGCCTGATTGCAAGATCATGGACAAGTTTAGTTTTAACTTTATGAGCTTGGTTTAACACCTCTAAGCAGCTCATTCTTAGGCTGGGCAAGCTGACAGCTCCTGAGTTGAAGTTACTCAGCTATGAAGCCTGCATGCATCTCCGTACCTGGTGGGAGATGCGGGTAGAGCGCAGCCTCTCGCAACCCTGTAGGTCCTGTTTGGGCAGGACCCTGAGACGGGTCCAGGGAGCTGGGACCCTCTGTCTCTGGCATTTGTAGAGACTGCAGTTCACCTGTGGAGGGATCCACTTCTTTGGAAGACAAGTGGGTCCAGTCCTCATCACCACCTGACGAACTGCTAGACTCGCTGTGTTCCTGAAATGGCAAGAAAAAAGATCCAGGTGTTTCAGCACTTTCCAGGTAGGATGCATGTTTCTACTATTTGTCTTTACATTAAAGAGTTACACCCACAAGAAGTCCCAACACAAACAGTTAAATACTCTAGAGCAGGAAGTTACTGTCAATCTCTTAATAGGCTGAGATCTTCATATTCCATTTCACAGTGCACAGCATATTAATGTAATAGTTCTTGTACCTGGGACTGGAGGCCGCCTTCTTCCATTTGTGTGGGCAGAGGATCTATCACCATGTCTTGAATCTGCTCTGTCACAGCATTTACTTCTGTAGCACGATCTGTGCTATTCCACTCTGGTCTGGTCTCAGTGTTCTGGTTAACAGTAGAGCTGCTGGTCCCAGCACTGGCATTCTCTTGCTGTGAAGGAGCAGGAGTCACTTTGCTTCTCTGTCCTCCATGTTCCACATCAATATCAACTTCAATACCTAAAAAGCATTTGAGATCAAGAATATTGCAGATTTTTTTTCCTAAGCAAAACCCTGAAAGAGCCTTTGTTAATCCTGATCTAGACTCATTAGTGTTTCTGTAAACCTATGGTTTATGGAACCCGCCAGAATTAAGTGTAAAGCAAATTTAAAATAAAAATGCTAGCTCTCTTCCTCTTGAGACAGCTACTCCACACAGAGGGTAGGTTGTGCCCTTCTAAGCAGAAGCTGGGCACATTCATATGAGGAAAGCAAAACCCCAAGTCATCATGGACTTTATCAGTCATAACAGGTTAAGTATTTCCTTCTTTTCTTCCAAATGGGGACTCTGGAAGGGTGTTCACTGGGTGTTCTCACCCTAGGCATTTTTAGTACAGGGAGTAAACTAAGGCTTTCACGCTTGGTAGCATGAGGTGGTTCAGGTAACAGCCACAACAGGTCACTGCTCCTGTTAAGAGGAGCTACACAGAGCCAGTCTCAGGGATGGGAATGGACAAACCAGAAGTCACTTACCCAGGGGGCTCAGAAAAGCTGCAACACTCTCCCCAACATTCTTTAAGAAGGTGACATTGGGGTCCTGAGGCTGGCTGTTAGTAGAAGCTTCTAGAAAAACAATTTCTGTTAGCACCCACCAACTCAGGGGGGAGATGGCATCTATAGAGTATATATCTAGAGAGATATGGGTATACACTTTCTATTGTTTATCTACTGCACAAAAAAGGGCAGTATAGAACCTTAACCAACTCTGAGCTAGCTCTTGAGCACAGGACCAATGACACTAGTGTTGTTAAGGCTCACTAGCCACGCTGCAAGAGGCACATCTAGAGTAGATAGTGATGAGCTTCATCTAGCACAGCCCTCCTTGATTTAAGTACTAGCTCTGTATCCTCCTATCACACAGGCCTGAGCAACCTTAACACATGAAAAGGCTAGTTATTTTTAAGGTAGATTAGTTTCAGTATTTTTCCACTGAAACTTCCTAATTCCACACCATACTGCAGAAGCCTCAGCTACTCTGGCTCTGCCACCAGCACCTTTTTTTTACCAGAGCACCTCCTCTTACCTTGCTCAGTAGGTGGAGCAGAGGCTGCAGCACTCGCCTGAGCTTGCTCAGAGTTTTGACAAGGAGCTGGAGGGACAGGATATCCCCAGCGGTGCATCCATGGAAAGGGTGGGACACCATGCCTCATCTTACGGAGCCAACGTCCTCGGGGCAGCCACTGGAAAGAAGTTATGTTCACGTGACTGTGCTCATGCAAACAGTTTCTGAGAACCGAAACTAAAGGTGCGGGTTTTGTTTAGCAGCTTTCATGGAAAATCCTGTTTTAATCTCCCTCCACAGCAGTGGGATTTGGCTCACCTCAAATGGATTTAGCAGCGGACTTTGAAACATCACCATGTTGTGCTCCTTGTGGATGCCCTTATTCTCACAGGTGCTGCACAAGTCGTAGTCTGGGCAGACGGTGCACTTGAACCTCGCACCCACCACGGGTCCATCGCAGCCGTCGCAGATCACATTGGGGTGCACCATGTCCCGGGGAGGCTCCTGGCTGCACGGTGCGCGATGCTCCCGCTTGCACTCCTTTTTCTCTATTAAGGAAAGGAAACTGTGTCTAGAACCAGGTTACTATTTAAAGGCTGGAAATCAGGCAGGGGCGAGGGAAACAAACAGCACTTGTTACAGCAGTATTGACTTACTAGGGCAGTTTATTTTTACGCTGGCTGCCAAACTCAAGCTGGGGATACGTAAGAGAACCTGAACCAAGTGTGAAGTGGGTTCACTAGGCTACCTGCTGCTCGCGCCGAGCATGCCTCTCCCTTAACAGATTCTTTTTCCATGCTTGTATTAGATTAATAGCACACTGCCCCATTTGCCTTCTTGTCTATGCAGTGCCCAGGCAGGTGAGACAAAAAGCTCCCAAGAGAGCTAAGAAGTGCCAGGAGGCCTCACAGATGTGAATGGGGACAGCAGCAGTGGCTGCTGTGGCTCACAGGGCTGCAGACAGAGCTTGGTAGGTATCTAAAGCTGCACAGAGCAGTAGGCAAGAACCAAGCACTGATGGATAGGCTGAAATTTGGGCTTCTTGACAGATGGTTGTAAATATTAAGAGATCTGTCACATGTTGCCAGGTAGCCACAAGCAATAAAACAGCTTTTTTTTGGTAAGCTGGGCCTACACTGCCAGGTGAAAGCCGTCAATTCAGCCCCTTTACCTCAGCAGGGAGGGCTCCCGCTGTGCCCTTCACCCAGCCCCGGGGTCGGGCAGGGGCACCCTTGGCATTACCTTTGATGTAGACGCGCAGGACGCCGTCCTGGACATAGGGCAGGGCCAGCTCCAGCTCCTCGTCGCTGGAGAAGGCGATCAGGTCGCCGTCCTCATCTGGGAAACACAGAGACCCGCACTGAGCCCCCTCACCCTTGCAGGGAGCCCCCCTCGGGCGGCGGCCGCCCCCTGGCCCCCTCACCCTTGTAGTGCATGCGGAAGGCGGGCGGCGGCCCGGCCCGCAGCAGCCCCTGGAAGAGCTCGGCGACGCGGTCGTGGATGGCCTGGTAGCGGGCGGGCGGCGGCAGGGAGAAGCGGCGGATCTCGCGCGTCGCCTCCTCCTTGCCCAGCAGGTAGGCTTTGACGGTCAGCGCCGCCATGGCTGTGGCGCAGCAGGAATTGCCGGCAGGGCCGCGGGCGGCGATCGGAGCGACGGGGCGGGCGGAGCGCGACGCGGCGGGGGCGGCCGCAACCGCCCGCTTTATAGCGCCGCCGCGCGGCCGCCCCCCGCGCCGCCCCGCCCCGCCGGGCCACGCCCATGGCGCCAGGCCACGCCCCCGTATCCACGGGCCCCAGCGCAGGCTCCGCCCACGGGGGATCAGGCTCCGCCCCCAGACGCTAAGCGGTCCTCACGGTCAGGGCCTGCTCCGGCTTCCAGGCCACGCCCCCTTGCCTCAGACTCCGCCTCCTAATGCTCCGTGCCCCGCCCCTTTCCTCAAGCCCCGCCCCCTGGTTGGCGGGTCACCCCTGCGCTCGGCGCCGGCTCGAGGCCGCCCCAGGGGACCCCCGGCCGGGCTGGGCGCCCCCCAGGACCGACCCCCCGCTCCTACCAGGGCCCCGCGGCCTCCAGGGATCCAGGCGGGCACAAAGCGGCCGGTGCCCCCAGCCGAAGCACCCACAGCAGCCGGGTGGTGGGTTCAGGGGAGCCGGGCTGTGCCGGAGCGGGCCTCATTTCCTCAGCACAGCCAGAATAAGTAAATAACAATAGTAACAACAATAAGAATAACTAACTAATAATGCTTAACAATAATTTCCCCAATCCCTTTTTCTTTCTTTCTTTTATTTTATTTTTTTTTGTCTTGAGGGAGGGCTGCTAAAAATAAAGCCGGGTGGATAAACAGTGCTGACATTAAGGACGAGGTCCTGGGGACTTTCCAAGCCGCCTGGCAGCGGCGCCTCTCTGCAGATCACATCCAGTCAACAGGCCTCTTAATCAGGCCACGGCGCGTCCAGCTGGCAGCGGCGCCAGCCCCGTCCAGGCGCAATTAAAGGGAGATGGATCAATGGTTATTAGGGCCTCGGTGGTGTTAATTTCCTCCCACCCCAGGCCTTTGCTGCCATAACTTTTGGAGCCGTATTTCTTCATATGAGATAATAACAATTTTAGAGGAGCTATGTCATGATTTAACAGCTTTTTGAACCCAAGGGAGTTAAGATTTCATCTCCACGATGAGGAGGGACTTTGATATCTTTATGTGGATACTTATTAAATCAGCTGCCCTTCTATCTAGATGGAGGCTTGGCATACGTGTGGCAATTCTGTGACGTTTTCTGGAAAAGCGGCGCTCGTGGTGGATAAAACTGCCCTTTTCTCCCAGTCTCGAAGATGCGGTTGGTTTCTAGCTGTTTCTCGGCCCTTTCTCCCAGCGGAAGTGCTGAGTCAAGGTTCAGGCAGAGCGGAAGTACCGGCAGCCGCTCCGGCCGTGACTCAGCGCCTTCCCGGCGCTCCGGGGCCCGGGCCGAGGCCGCAGCATCGTCCCCTTGGCCACGTGCGCATTTCCCTCCAAAAACACTGTCGAGAGGCGCCACATTTGGGGCCATCAATGGGACAAACCGTCCCTGCACCCCCACGGCGCCAAACCGCCCTCCTGCCCCTGCAGTCCCGGCTCCCGCCGTCACCCCCTGAAACACCCGCAGCCCCAGGGGTTCCTTGAGGTCGGGGTGGCGGGTGGGAGAGTCTTTTCAAGATCTTTTTGTCCCTGGATTAACCTATATGCTCGTAATTCCCCACGCTAAATCCAGAAGCTTAAGCGTGACTCCGGATGAACTTTCAGCCCCTTGGCAACAACCGGGAGGGCCAAAAGCCAGCGGGAATTTCCTCTCCCCGGCCGCGTGCTGAGTCACCCTCGCTCGCCCGTCCTGACATCACACACTTTGTTATTTTTTCAAAACATAAAGAAAGCGGCTTTATCCTGCCCCCCCGCCCCGCGAGGAGCTGAGCTCACGCTCACGGGACGGCGGTGACTCACCGGGTGGTGTGGGGTGTCCTGCCGCCCGCGCTGTGTCACGCAGGGGCTGCTGGCGCGGGGGATCCCCCCAAAACCATCACAGCGCCCCAGCCCTGGGACCCCCCGCGCAGCCCCCCAGTATCCCCTCCTGCCCCCTCGGAGCCGGCAGCGCCTGCGATTCGGTTGTCTCCTGCCATGGCTTTAGAAACATATTTACCGTAGTATGTATCTACGTCTACATATATTATTTCTCTATACATATTTGTGCATATATAGATGCCATTCTTAGGTGGCAGGGTGAGGAATACTGGCTCCACAAAAGTGGTTGTGGAAAAGTTTCTCCCTCAAAAACCCAGGTAGAGGGAAAGTGGGGCTGTTTTTTGGGTTTCGAGGCTAAGCTTTTTAGGATGGTGCTCACGCAGGACACCTCCTTCAGCACCGCTTGTCACTGGTGTAGTGCAAAACTGGTGCTTTAAAGCGCAGCAGCGTGAGGGACTTTTTTTTTTTCTGTGATAAATAGAGAGAGAAAAGGGGCTATTTAAGAGGCGCAAAGCACGAGCAGAGTGTCCAGCATGTGCAGAAATTTCATGTTGCCAAAGATGAGTGGGCAATTTCTGCAGCCCGCACCAAACACCCTGCTATAAAATCCATCTTGTGTCTCCACGCATTGTTTGGAAGCAAAACAAGTCACCAAGAGGTCCAAGCACGGAGGGATGGAAACAAGCTCTAAATCTGCATTATGCTTTATATCTAGAAGTAAGGTCTGTTCCCTATTTCCAATGTTTGTTACGACCCCCAGGCCTGGGGATTGCAAGCAGGATGTGTTGGTGGAAGGTCCTGATTGCTGAAATGTGCTCGGGTTTGTCAGCATCGAGTGTCCAAAGATCAGGGCTCTCCAAGCGCATCTGCCCCGATGAGTCGCCGTGGGGGGGTTGTACCTTTGCACTTCATATTTTTAAACTTTGCGCTGCAAAAGCACCACGAAGGTTCAGAACTTACTTTCTCTTTAAACAAAGCAAACGCCAAAACTGAAGGGAGGAAATTGAAGAATAATGTGAACTTGTGATGTAAAATGTAAAAATCGTAACTCCTGGCAGTTTTGTTTAGTCCCACGCTGCCACAGGTTTTTGACACTATGGTTACGTAAAGCTCATCTGTTTCTCCAGACTTTTATGCAGACGGGGTGTAAAAGCAGAAATTATGCGGAGCTTTATCGCAGGGGAAGATCACGAGCTGCCCTGGGGCAGTGAGTCACGTTCTCTCCAGCTGCAGAGAACCTGCCCCCCTGTCCCTCCCCATGTGACAGGAGCGTTTTGCACATCCCAAAGCAAACACCGAGGAGCCAATGCCCTAAATGTCACCTTATTTCTCTGAAAACTTTAACGGCAGAGAGGTCCCCATGCCATTCGCTCTGGCGGCTCTTGCCAGATGCTGTGGGAGCTTTTTTTCCATGAATTCCTGTGAACTTGCTGCTGTTCCCAGGCTGTGGATTTGAGGGGAACAAGAGCAGTTTGGGCTCAGCTTCTGCGGTTCCCTGCACTCCCGATGCAGCATCCACAGACAACCCCTTTTTGCAGCGGTCTCAACAGCAACGTGGGGCACATCCCCGAACTCAGCGCTTCGCCAGCCACGGGACCCTGCGGAAATGTCACCGGGGCCCCTTGTCCGTCCGTCTGTCCGTCCGACGGGCTCTCTCTGCTGATGCGAGTTCCTAAGGGATGCGGGGAGAGTGGAGGGGGCCCTTGCGAGATGTCGGGATGCGGCTCCCGGCGTAGAGCGGAGGCTCGAGGCTGCCACGGGCACGGGGGGGGCTCCCTCAGACTCAGACTCACACTCACACTCGCACTCGCACTCGCACTCACACCCACGCGCAGCCCCTCCCACCGCCGCCCCGGGCTCCCGCACGGGGGCGCCGTCCCCCCGCGGCACCTCCCCCGCCCGGCCCCGCCCCTCACATGGCTCCGCCCCCGTCAGTGGCCCCGCCCCATTCCAGGCCACGCCCCCTGCCAGGCCCCGCCCCTTTGGCCCGTGGCCCCGCCCCCGGCGCCGCCCGCCCGCCCGGCGGGCCCGGCGCGGCGCGGCCGGCGCGGAGCTGCATGCGGGCGGCGCGCCCGGCTCCGCTCCGCGCTCGCCGCGGCCCCCGGGGCCGCCCAGGCCGCGCCGCGCCCGGGACATGCGGCCGCCCCCGCCGCCCAGGAGGCCATGAGGCTCCGCAGCGGCACGGCGCTCACGCTGCTGCTCGGCTGCCTCTGCGCGCTGCTCTCGCTCTCCTGGTACGGCGCCTTCGGCGGACACAAAGGTAGGGGCGGCCCCGGGTCGCGCCGCGCCACCCCGTTCTCCCTCCCTCCCCTCTCGCGGGGCGGCCCCGCGCCCAGCTCGGCGCCACCCGGGGATCCAGGGGGCTCCGCGGGCCCTGGGGCGGCCGCACCTCGCGGATCCTCCGGGGGGACCCTGCGGGGTCCCGACCGCGGAGGAGCCCCTGGTGTCCTGGCTCGGTGGGATGCTCTGGATCCGTGTCCTTGGAACCTGACCTGAGGGGACCCCGAGGGAGCCTCTTGGATACCGACCTCCTGGATCCCATGCGATCCTCGCCCTGTGGGACTCTGTGGGATCCTGGGGGGATCCACGGGGTCCTGCAGGAGCCCGAGGGGTCCTGAGCCTGTAGGACCCGCTGGGATCCTGACCTGGAGGGACCCAACGGGAGCCTGCGGGATCCAGACCTGGAGGGATCCCGTGGCACCTGCCCTGGGTCCCCGTGCACGGCCCACGGGGAGGAGCTCGGGATAGGGAATTGCTCAGGACAGATCCTCCAGCCCGAGGCCTCCCGGCTTGGCCTCCCAAACCTGGCGCTGGTTGTGCAGCCGGGAGGCCGGGACGCCCAGCCCTGCCCTGGCTTGGTGGCCCCAGACCCCCGAGACACCCAGCACGGGCAATTCCCAACAACCTTGCAGTACCTTTTCCTATCGCATCACTCGCAAAAGTAACACCCAGGATCTGTCCTGGATGGGGGAGAGTGATGGGAGTCGCTCCTGAAGGGAATCTCGGCTTTATCCCAGCCACGGGACAGGGGCATCTCTGGAACCACCCCAGTCCGCTGGCTCGTGGACCCGGCCGGTTCTGGGGAGCTGCTCCGGGCCTTGACTCAGATGGTCGCTGACTTTGGCTCCTCTGCTTTGCTCATGAGCCCCCAGCCTTTCCTGCCACGTTGTTGACATGGTTTAAATCCCGTTAAATCCTCGGTGCAGAGGTTTGGGGGGTTCGCGTTGCTTTAGCGCAGCAGCGACTCCAGCCTTTGCTGTTGGGGTTTCAGCAGGACGAAACGTTTGCAGGGCAGCCCTGGCTCTGTGGCCTGCGAGCAGCAGTGCTGGCCCCCGGGCAGGGTGCGAGCAGCAGGGGATGCCCTGGAGAGCTCCCTGCACCCGCTGCTGGACGGTGCCTTTGCTCATAGCTCCTGCCATGGGCTCGGAGCAGTGATTCCTGCTCTCTGGAGAGGCCCACGCCAAAAGGCAGGTTTGCTTAAAAAGTGATTGCAGAAAACAGATTATCCTTTAAACTTTGTGTAAGGGATATCAGTGTCTGGACTGTGTTATCCTTTGACTCACTTTTATTTCCTGGCAAGTCGTCTTTCCGCCCCCCCCCCCCCATTGCGAATTTAAGTGCCAAAATACCTTGAGGTATAACCGTTTCTGTCCGTTTTGGTAGGACCATCCCTAGAATACGTATTTTCCTCTGACAGCCACAATGGGTTACGTGGTTCAGTCTGTGTCAGCACAACAGGTTTCCTGCTATTATGGTCATTTACGTATCAGGCCATCATTTAACACAGAGCAGGAGAAGACCTTGAGAGGTCGTTCAGTCCATCTCCTGGCCCCACACAGGATCTGTTACCTCAGCCCTTCCTGACAGATGTTTATCATATTCATTCGTGAAAACCTCAAACACCAGAGATGTTTAAGTTCCCCTGACAGTCAGTTAACATCTAGCAGCCCCAACGTTAGATTTTTCTTTAAACATAAACGGAAATTTCTTTTGCTTCAGCTTGGCTTCATGATTGCTCTTCTCTTTCTGTTTTGTTGATTCTTTCCTCCTTTGCAAGACCTTCTCGGATATTTGGAAATGACTGCGGTGGCTTTTCTTAGTCCTCGCTGCTGTAGTTTGAGCCATGCCCGTTCCTTTCGTCATCCCTTTTAGGTCAGGTATTCTTGGCCTGTGGGTGTTCTAGTGGCTCTCCTCTGGACTATCATGTTTCTTGGGGAGTGATGCTCAGCTCGGGATACAGAACTTAATTTGCTGCCTTACTACTCAGGAGAGTGAGGGATTAATTTGATTTTGATATACAGCAATCCCATTCGCACATCGCAGTGCATTTTGTTTTGCTTTTGCCGTGTCTGGCGACTGGCAAAACAGGTGACTCGTTCAATGCTTTTATCCCTTCTATACTTCTGATCTTTCTTTGCTTTTAATTTCTCCATCTTCTATTTGTCCAGTTCATCATTCTTGCCAAAATGCATTGCCTCCAATTTGCTCTTGTTGAATCACATACTTTTTTTTCCGGACTTTTCCTCTTAACAAAGTGCCAGGATTGTTTTGAATGCAGGTCCTGTCCCGCATGCTTGCAGTCCCGCTCAGCTTGGTGTAGTCCTCCCCTTTAATCAGCGTGTTTTCTGTGCCATCGGCTACGTTGTGAACGAAAATACCGAACACTATCAGATCTGGGCAGGTTCCCGTGGCATCCGGGTCACTAAAGTCGTCCCAGTCTGTTCAAAGGGCAATGACCAATTCACCGACGGTTCTCCCGGCGTTGGTGTCCACACCTTGGGATAGTTTAGCCTGGACTGTGCTTCCCTGGCTTTTTTTTTTCAAAGGTTTCCCATGAGACAGGATCAGAGGCCCCTGTAAAAGCAAGGCAAGACATCTCCTTCTGGAAGTCCTAGTCACAAGGAAAAAATAAGATAGATTTCGTGTGATTTGTTCGTGGTAAACAAGGGTTAGATCTTGCTCAACTCCTTGTTATCAGAAGTACTTTGATCACAGTTAAGCTGATTATTCTGTTATTTCCTGGATACTCCTCATCCTCATCCCTTTATTTTTGCAAGACAGCCTTTGTGTTTGCCAGTCTTCTGTAGCATCATCTGTCCCCATGAGTAACTGGAAGCAATTCCAAGGGATCTCTAGCTGTTTGTGTTGCTGCATTCTGGCAAAGGCTGAGAAATTGTCCTGAATTGCCTTGGATGGGGGGAATAAAGTGATTTTAATGCACTTGTAAGGCATCCCAGAGCCTGCTTGTTTTTGTCTTCCTGCTCTCAGGTGGGAGGACAACACAATTAAATGAAGGAAAATAAAAGAGGTCAAACCAGCTGTAGAGTTGCTTTTCTGTCGCCAATTCAGTGTTTATGTACCTGCTAATGGTATTTTGCTGCAGTGTGGTTATTAGTAAAGTTTTGACCTCTTGGTATGCAAAAACAAATGCTCTCTTAGTCCGGTTATGGAGGAGATTGGAAGTGCTCTGGTAGAAGGAGAAGGGCAGTCTCAAATACCACAAACAGACAACAAAGGGGAGGAAAGCTTTAAAAATCACGAAGCGTTTTGGAGCGGTGCCGTGTCCTGAGGCTCTCGGGTGGGATTTGGCGAGGTGAATGGAGACCTATCCCTGTGTGTTTCAAACTGCAGGCACTGGTGGGCGTCTGTCTTGCAACAAGAGCTTCATTTGCTCCCTCTGTTAGGTTTGGGTTTACGTACAATTTAGCTCCCAACAAACAACCTCCTTGAAAGAAAGTCCTGTAACCCGTGGGCATCAGGTGGGGTGCAGGGCTCAGCTTTGGGAAGTGCCCTGCAGCCGGAGGATTAATCCTTTGGGAATGTGCAAGGACGCATTGGCAAGTTGACATAAAATACGTGCTGGTTATAAGGGATGTTTTACTGAGGGCTCTGTAAAAATAAGCTTTTGTAACTTATAGATAGTCACCTGGGCAAAAGATAGGGGACAAATTTAAACTACTTGCTATTTTATTTTTATCTTCCAAAAATTGTTCCATGGTGTTGGACCTCATCTTGACTGACCAACAGTCACAGGCCTTGTCCCCATCCCTTTGCAGCCCTTCTCTTTGCTCTGCCTTTCCATTGCAGCCTACCCAAAAAGCCATATTTCATTGTTTTCTTTAGACGTTTTGTGTCTTTTTTTTTCCTGAATTGAAGAGGAGATTCTAAATCTTGGTGGTAGATGAGACCAGCTGTCCTGTAGGAAGCCCCAGCTGCTCACCCAGGTTACCCTTTCTTTATTTTTAAGGAGTCTGCATGTTGAGGTTGGGGATTTAACCTCCAGGGTGCAACTCCGTAGCTTAGAATAGCCTCCCTAGCCAAGTTACCTCTGAGGACTTCTTTGGCAAGTTTTTTTCCTGCAATTTTGATGGTTTATAATGTCTATGCCTAGTTCTGCCATGAAGCTTGAGCTGCAGACATCTCTGTGTGTGCAGATTTGCCTGGGTATTTCAGATGCTCCATAAACAGCGACTCGAAAGCAGTAACATCAATTTATATTGCAGCACTTTGGATGCTCATATCACGGGAATCGGCCTTCCTGTGGGAGTTGTGAAAGTGTTTCAAAATAGATGCACGCAGCTCGGTAAGGACTCGCTGTTCACGTCCTGCGGGAGCGTCTCGGGGCTGTTCTGAGCCCCTGCTCTGCCCCTCTCCCCTTGGCCAGACCTCGGAGCAAAGATGGAACCGATCTGGGGAGGCGGAAGAGCGAAACTTCACGCCGTGCAAGACGGCTCCGGCCGCGGGCGCCGCTTCCGTTGGTAGCTGGAGCGGAGGCAGGAAGAGCCCTGAGCCAGAGGCAGCGCCTGTGTGTGCGGGGAAAACAAAATCCAGCTGGAGCGGAGTCCGCTGTGAGGCAGGTAGCTGGAAACGGCGGGATGCGGGAGAGGAGCCTGTGTGTGTCCGTGCTCTCCGCCTGGTTCCGTCACCTCCAGGGATATTCCAGGGGCAGGATTTCATCCCTGCTTTCAAGAGCTGTAGCCCGGGGTCTCCCTCTGACTTGCAGACGCGGCGGGGAAGATGGGAGGCAAAGGGAATGTGGGAGGCAAAGGGAATGTCTCACGAGGCCGCTGGAAAGGGGATCCCAGGGTGTTTGTTACTGCAGGGCGCTCGCTGCGGCGCCGCTCCGGTTCCGCTCGCAGCGGGCAGGCTCGGATGGCAGCTCCGTGCGGAAGGGGAGCCCGCTGGGCCGCAGGGAGGCCGCGTCGCGCCCGCACGCGGGTGCCTCGGCAGCAACCGGGCTCGGGGGCCGCGTCAGGCCCGCGGGAAGCTTCTCCGAACGAGTTTACAAAGTCTTATTGTGAAGTGCGTAAAACCCGTGAACCCTCATCCTCTCTCGAAGCAGCAGAGGCGAAGCTGATGGTGCTGCTAAATACGGGGCGCGTCGGCTGCGGTTCCCAGGGGCTCGGCTCCCGTTTCCTTTCCGTTACCCAGGTCCCAGACGGAACAGCTTCCTGTGCCCCGGGAGCATTGAGCAGTAGGAGCGAGGATGGTGGCTCCAACCTGCACTTCTGATGTCCGAGGAAGAACAGGCCGGGACTGGGCTATGGAGCTGTAGAGGTTACAAGTCGTTTCTCACGTCATTAAAATGCATGAGAAATAAGATGTGCGTGAGCATTTGTGAGAGCCCTTGCTTGGTCTTAGCAGTGAATCAGGTGTAATTGGTGGCTGAAATGCAGCAGCGTTGGCAAAATTACCTTGCATTTTGTGTTTGCAAAATTATCTTGCGTATGATTTGACCAAATTCATCCCAGGAGTGACTATGCAGTCTCTTGATAAGCATTTATAAGAGTAAATCTTACATTGTCTGGAGTCAACTGTGTTTCTGTTTTTATTTCTTTGTCGTTTTTGTTAGGTTCTTCAACTGTGTTCTTGATGTGTACCTCACGTGTTCCTTTTCAGAAACCCTTGTTGCTCTGACTATAGCTGTGAGGGACTTTGTCACTAGAAGAGTGTTCTGGAGTTAGGTCTTTGCTTTGCTGCATCTCTCATGATTTTGGGAAAGTCGCTCAGCTGGTTTTATGCCTCAGCTCCCATCTGCTTTATAGGGACAGTGGCATTTGTTGTCACAAGGCTTTGGAGGACAGCTGTGCTTCCCATGGGAAGAGCAAGCAGGGCAGCATGCAAGAGAGAAGCAGAGGAGGCAACGCATAGACTCAATTATATCAATTACTTTTCTTCATTTATTTCTCTTCTATAACAAAACCCTCTCTAATTTGCAATTCTATTGGATTCATCTAAAGGAAATCATCGATTTGTGCTTATATCCTGAATACTCATTGATTATTCACTTAGCGTTTAAGGTAAAACAAGTCTATAGCTTGCTGGTTTAAGGGAAGCTGACAGTCATCTCCAGACAGCTTTGAAGTCTACTAAATTACAAGGAATTGGCTTTAGTGATGAATTTGGCCAGGCTGCAGGCTGGCTGCTGCAGGTAGCCTTCGGCTCTATGCTGAGCAGAGCACAGGAACACGAGCCTGCTTAGGGCCGGGTTGCAAACACTTTGCATGGCTTTATTTTGAGGATGTAAACTTCCTTCTAAAATAGTAAGTTGCTAAATACTTGTCCCCTGCTGACACCAGTGGTTGCACGCTGGGTTTTGCAAGCCTGGGTTTGGAACGGCAGGGTTAACAAGAACGCGGTTTGCCGAAACTCTCCGCTCTTGCAGGCAGCTCCCTCCGTGTTGCTTTTCCCTGCTAGCCACCGGATTTAAAAATCCTGGCGATGAGGCTGAGATGTCTGGAGAGTTAATGAGAAGGCTCCGTGCCCGCTCGCACCAGCCGAGCCCAGGAAGAGCCGCTTGTCCCTTCGGAGCTGCACTTTTCCTTGAGGGCATCCTGCGGGGCCGAGCAGCCTGCCTGAAACTTTGGGAAAATAAAGGTTTATGTTTTATGCCCAATTTCTCGTACTGTTGTTATTAGGGTGATGCTAATTTTAACGTTTTGTTTTTCCACAAACAGGAACCGAGGAGGCCACCTGGGCTTGGGGGCTGGAGAGGGTTGCGGTGGAGGCAGAAGTTACTGGGCAAATTAAAGGCTCATGAAAACTATTAAAATAAACAAAGGGCTTTTGCCGGGGCTCCAAGGTTAACTCGCTTAGAAAGAGAGGCTTTTCAGGGATTGCTGATCGAGCTTGTGTTTAATAACGCCCTGATTTGTGGAGATTATTGTTGTATTTGACAGGGAAGTGCTTTTTTTTTTTAGTTTTAATTGAGTGTGTGGGGAAGGGGGATTTATTCATTTATAACTTTTTTTCCTTTGATTTTTGAGCCACCACTTAAAAACGCCTCCTGTCAGGCGTCTGTTGTGAAATCAGAGAACTTGGGAAGGGCAGATTTTGATGTTAAATAACCCCTTTTTCTGCATTAACCGTAGCGTCGTCGGCTTCTCCTCCCGTTTCTGCCCTGGTGTCGGTCTCGTTCTTGTCTGCGCGCTCAGCGCGGTGCCCTGGACGCGGGCGGATGCGCAGGGACCGCGCGGGGACTTCGTCTCCCCTTCTGCGTGACCCTGCCTGGAAACGGCTGCGCTAACATTTAGATATTCCTGCCCTCCTGTGCTATGTGCAGTATAAATACTCACTCCGAGGTTGCGCCGCGTTTTGAAGCCGCCCAAAGCACTTGCACAAGTTGTTCTCATTTCTGCTTATTTTACAGTGGACAGCAAGAGCATTAAAATGTAAATAGTTAGGCTTTAAAGGAGCTTCTGTTAATATCCGTCCTAGTTTTTTATTTTCTTTATGGGTTTTGTTCCACTGGCACTTTACTTTTCACCATAACTGTTGCACTTGTATTTTAAGAGTATTTTAAGACTTGTTGATGTTTGGACAGTTACCGAACCAGGGACAAGCACCGAGCCTTGTCAGTGCCACTGTCTGGTCCACCTTACACCTATTCCTCAAAGGCCATCCTGATCACATCTTTAAGGCTCCCTTAAATCGTATAGCGTCCTTTCCCCCCGCTCTCTGTGATGGTGAGAGCTTTCTGGAAATAAGGTTTAACCTGGGGACCTTTTGTATCCCTTCTCCTCATGTGTAATAAATCCTGCATGGCTTGTCAGTGCTCCGGAGAATTCCATGGTTGGTCTGTGGCATCACAAAACTCGTACGAGCTCCTTGTGTATAATCGTAGAAACACTTCTAGCACTGAGTGTGACCTGCTTAAAATACATGTGCTAAGCATACGTGTTAGCACAGTCTGATTTATTCAAAGCATTGTAAAATCTCCCAAATCTGTCATTAATGACAAGGTCTTCATGCAGAAGTGGCGGGTGAAGACCGTGCTCCTGTATCCCGCTGCTCCCCAGCTGCTGCCGCGCCGTGTGCCGGTGCCTATCACTGCCTGCAATTTGGGGAGCAAGGGGAATATCTGCACTGACTGTGCAGAGGATGGATCCCAATGGTGTAAGACGCTCTCAGACTTAACACCTGCCTCAGAAAATTACCTGGCAAATGAATTATTCGCTTAATGCTGGTGAGAAGTGTGTGGTAGTCTCCTCTCCCTGCTCTGTAGCCTGAGACTGTGATCTTTTGCCTTATGTTTGATCTTGCCGTTCGTGTTTTAACTATTCCTTTTTGGTGTCACATCTCATTGCATTTTTGCCACAGTTGGCTTTGATATCTCATTTTTCTTTGTCTTCCATTGGCCTCTTATTTCCTCTCCTGACCTTTCTTTTTCCTTTGATTTTTTTTGGAGGGGCAGGCGGGGAGCGGCAGAAAATGAGTAGGCCAGACTTTTGCTCACACATCTCCCTCTTAATCCTGTGTGTTTTGGATTATTCACTGTCCCACAAACTTTACCAGGTGCTTCCCAAATAACGCAGCTCCCCTAACTCAAGGTCATGGTTTTGGTAGGGGGGATGAGCAGAGGGTAGGGTGGCCAGAGAGAGAAGGTGTCACCAGCCCCTGCAGCTCGGAGTGGGGTGACTCTTGCTCTGAGGGCCTCCTCCGTGTCTCCCATCTCATCCACCTTCCGAGCAGCATCTCCTGTCCATGGTCTTCAGCTAACTTGAGCTCATGACTGGCTGAGAAGAGATTTTTCCTCCAGAAAGAGGTTAAATTCTCCTGTGAGCGCCGTGGCCAGCCCGGATGATGCCGGGTCCAAGTGTGTCCCTGTCCCACACCTTGGGCCGGCGCTGGCTGGAATAAGTGCTTGATGAGTGACAGCGATGCGGGTTGAGCTGGAAGGAAATTGAAGGAGCAAAAGGGATTGTATTTAAAAGTTTATCAACCTGCAGGCTTTGGGGAGCAAGACGTATTTTTAAAAAATTGGAAATGCAAATTCTAGCTGAGCGCAATCTTAATTTGCTGAAATTCTCTGTTGCTTTGTCATCGCAGTAAAGTTGCATGAAACATTGTCTTAACTGAGCTAAAAAGCTGACCAGGGTGAAGGAGGGTAAGAAACCAGAATGGTAAATGAGCATGATTGGGACATGGATTGTGGGTTGGCTCCTTATAGATCAGTTTGTTTCATTAATGTCTGGTTCCACCCTGTCTGTCTCTTTTATTAGTTTAATTTATTACTTTCTGAAAGTGCCTCTCCAGTGAGCTGAAATTTCTATTTACTGGAAGTATTTGGTTACCACAAAAAAAGTGTGCTTGGCATGTATTTGGCAAATATTAACTACTTTCTTCTGTTTCTTTTGCAATCTAGTTGTCTGTTTATCTTGCGTATTGATTGCTGAAGGCCTTGGTAATTATTTGCTGATCTGGGAAATAATGATTTTAAAGGCTCAGATTACGTTTGGGGTATTAATCATTGCCCTGGTGTGTTTGCCTCAAAGGATGGGATGTCTCGGATGGCTCCAGTTCCAATGTAAGCATTTGCTGTTTGAAGCTGTGCTTGTGTCTTAAAATAACACGATAATTGCTGGGGTTTTTCTCCTGAAACTAAGCACACATTTACAGAGACACAGACCTGGCAGTCACAATTAGACCCTAATTTTGCTCTTCTCATTGGCAGTAGGAGTAGCCAGACTTTGTAGTCAAATAAAAAAGATAATTTGGTTTTATTTGCTGCCGCTCCACTCTTTTCAGAATAATTTAATGCCATTTTGGTCTCAGCAAGGCTGGTGGGGAGATGGACTGCCACTCTGCAGTGCTGGTACAACAGCACGGCCTCTTTGTTTTGTGGGAGAGAAGCAGCAGCCTGGAAGGGTGTTACACTTGCAAATAAATGTGCTGGCGTTCAGTGGCACATCTTGCATTGGGGGAAGGTGAGAAATTGAAAATTCTCTGCTGGGAGCTGAGTAATTGGCACCTGCTATTATTATGTCCATCCTCCCCCTTTTAATAACTTGTTTATAAGGATAACTCTCCTACAGATCTCATTACAAAGCTGTAAAATGTGCTTTAAAAAAATGCATTGTTGTTTGTGTGAGGTCTAAGCACTTACTTTCCTCTGTTTCTGTATGGAGGATAGACAGTTTTCATGTTGTCCAGGAATCTTCCCTCACCGCTCTGCAGACTCCGTTTTCCTGCAGTGGATGCTCAAGGGAGACGAGATGTCCTGGAAGGAGACGTAATTCTTCCATTAATACAAAAGCTGGCAGGAGGTTAGAGCGGCTGGGAGGAGAATTTCTCCTTGTTGTTGTTTCAGGCCTCGAAGTGAGGGATTGTGTTGGCTGTTTGAATTACGTTGGCTTTATCTCCACTGGAGCTTGCACAGTGACATATAGTGTGGGAGAACACGAAATGAGACCTTTAGCGTACGCCCCTGGGATCTCTCGCTGCCGTGAATTCCACTTCTATCTGGTGCATGAAGTGATTTGTTTAATTGGCTCTAACAGTTTCATCCTTGTTCTTGTATTATTGGAGACTGGTAAAAAAAAGGGAAGCCTTTTTCTTTTTTTTTTCTTTTTTTCTCTTTTTTTTGGATCCTGTCCTGCATAATTTGGTGATGAAGCCTGTTGAGCTCCATCCCAGGCAGGTGCACGAGGGATGCGGCAGGGTGAGCGTGTCCCCCTCTTCCCGTAGCTCTGCGTGGGGACGGGAGAGGAGGTCAGGGCAAAATTGTGTCAGTGGTGGTTTTCAGTGGCTGTTTTCTGACTCTTTTTTATCATTTTTGCAGAACAAAAGACAAAAAAGAAAAGAGCCTCAGAAAAGAGGGCATTGCAGCAGGCCCTGGAAAGGATGTAATCTCTTTTCTTGCTACCAAGGTATAAAGATAATTCCAATCGGGATTGAATCAGCGGAGGGCAAATAATTCTCAAACAATCCGCTTATAGTGTTCCAGGACACGAATGCAAACCGCTAATGGGATAAAGAAGGATCTAGATAATTATCTCAGCTGCCTTAAATCCTGTCGTTTCATGAGAGTGCTGTTGCGTGGACACTAATTTCATGTGTATGAAACGCTAACACTGACTAGGTGCTTTTGGAAGTTGGCTGTTGCTCCATTCCAAAACAGAGGCCTCATCCCCCGGTGATCATCCGTCTTTTATCTACCTGGTTAGTCCTAATAAATCTGCTTTCTGCTTTCTGCTATCCTATTTCCTTTATCCCCCCCAGCAGATTCCCCCCTTTATTTCAGCTGGTAATGCTGTTGTTTTAAGTCTGTCTAAAGAGCTATTGCGATATTAAGGTGAACAGATGTCATGTTGCTGTCCTGTTGGGGAAAGACTGAAAGAAAGAAAATTCAGCAAAGAAAGAAAAGAAAGAAATTCACCAAATTGAAACTGCCCAAATGCAGTTTCTCTTCAGTAGACCACTCTTGAATCTTGGGGTTCCCTCCTCCTTTTCTTGCCAGCGTGACAGTGCAGTCAAGTCTCAGATGTCTTTCAGGAGCCAGACAAGGTTCCTCCCTTTTCATGAGATGCTGGAGAAGAAAGGCAGCCCTGTCTAAGGTGGACGTGGATTTCCTGCCTCTTCAATGTGGCATGCAGAGATGTTACAATCCTGCGTTGAAATCCAAAGAGTCGGTAGCTCAAATTTTGCCTTTGGAGTAGCTGGAAGCTGCTTTTGATGTGAGATTTGCTGTTCACACAACCGAGAACTGTGATTTGCCTGTCGAGCTGGAAGGTGCCCTTAGAGGCATGCAAAGCTCTGCCTTGCCATACCCAAGCATAGGTTTTGGCCAGAGAGTCCAATGAGCAATTAGGTACACCCAGATAAGCTGCTTGCCTTAACAGGGCTGCGTGTTGATAAAAGGGGATTTGCAGCATCCAGAGGATAGTGGTCACCTCTCGACTTGGAAACCTGTTTCTTGAATAGAAGCTCTTAAGCCAAATTGCTCACACATAAAGCTCAGATTTCTATACATTCTGGTCACAGTCATTATCTAAGGCTTTTGCCCAACAACTGTCTATATTCAGCAAGAGGAACCGGTGTGGTCTGTCAGGTGATTCCAAAAAAATCAACTGATTCCTGTGTGCAGCAAGATAACCGTTTTATCTCTGAGAGCACCAGCTCTCCTATGTGCTCTTCAGTTGCACAGAAATCTTAATTGGGACTTTTACCTGGTTCTTGATACCACTTCATGCCCTTCGAATGAACCTCTCGTTAAGAAATCTCATTACGTGCTAATTGTTAAAAGTTGTCTTGTTAGCTGCGTTGCAGGTGCCTACCTAACGTCTCTCTTCCTTAAATCAGTGCCAAAGCCTAGCTGAAGATGAAGTGGTACTTGGAGTTGGTCCTGTCAAGTGTTATCTCTAGGCTCCCCAAAGGATAACAAACTATCCTGCAATCCCCTGCTCAGGTCAGTTGTATCCACGGAAAAACTGTGGCTTATTCTGGATGTTGGCAGAGCCCTCGAAGCGTATATTCAATGTACAACTCATTTGAGAAAGACAGATGTTTCATGTCTCCTTTGAAATCTGTGGCAGATTGCTTGACTGCTGGATAGTGTTGCCTGTGCTGTTTTTTCATAACTTCTTAAATGCAGATCAAGACATATTGTGGTAATAGTTAAAGGTCAGGCAAAACGATGACCCTCTAGCCCTTCATCGTCATCAAAGGAACCATTTTACTGCTGGGCCTGAAACTTTAAGCGCTCATCTGTTCATCCAGAGTGCTGGTTGGAGATAATTCTTCTTAAAGGCTCCAAAGCCAAGATAGTAATTCCTATAACTCTTCCAGATCGCAAGTCTGAGTACCCAAAAGCTCCAGCTGAGTTCAAGGCTCCTCTCTAGTCTTTAATGTGTTGAGTGTACAGGAAGTCTTTCATGCCTTACCTTGAAAGGATGTAGTAGAAGAAGTGGCTCTATCAAGGTAATGCAGTCATTAGTGATAGAATTGGCCACTTAAAATCTATGTTTGCTACTTAGCATAATTCTATGGCCACGATAACTGCTTTCCCAGGGGAGGGCATGGTGGGGATTGACAGACTTAACTCATTCAGTGGCAGCAGCAAAGTGGAAGATATTGGGAAAGCAAGAGAAGGGTTTATAGGTGGGCAAAAAGAAATCCCCTTGTTTACCAAGCCCTGTAGAAAAGATCATGGCTGTGTTTTGTTTGTTGGTGCCTTCCGTAATGCATGTATGAGATTGGTGGGTTTCCTTGTACAGTTGGGTTTTTAGAAGTCCCTTTCCCTCCTCTTGCTACCTGCTTCCTTGGAGTTGCCCTCTTTCTCCTCTGGTCTGCCAACGTTTCTTGCTGTGATTTCAATTATTTGCAGGATTTTTTCCCCTTAAGCTACTCTCTGTGTACTATTTAAAAAAATGACGCTTTCCGAGCCCATTTTCTTGATAGGTGAAGTGACAATCCTTATGCATAGAACTCATTGAAAGCATTTCAGGGCTCCTTGGTATTAGTAATGATGTAAATGTTAGATTGCAATTGGATCTGGTGTTTTGGAAGGTTTTAATTGTTGCTGGTGAAATAATGATCCCCCTGTTAATGTGGAGCAAGAGGAGAAAACTGCTGAGGGTAACCAAAGGAGAGGAAGGGCTGTTTTGCAGTGGTGCATGCATCTTGGTGAAATTTAATCAGCCGAAAATGGGAAATATTCTCTCCTCTCGGTTACATCACTGTGCATCCTGAAGAGCCTTGTTAAAATAATTTCAATTCATTTCGACCAAATTTTGTGTAACGGAGAGGAGAATCAAGGGTGGCAGAGAAATCCAAGCTTTCAGGCATTGCTTGAAGTCAGAAACAAAGTGAGAGCAGGTAGGTTTAACTGTCCCATTTACTGGTCCCCTGTTCTTGCCTCTGCAGCAAGAGAGAGTAAGCAAAAAATGCTGTTTTAAATCCCTTTCTTCATTGGTTGCCGTGTTCAAACTGAATTAACTCTCTTTCAAAGAAAGCGCGTGTGCTTTAGGAAACATCTGCCATGGCCTACCTTGTCTTTGAGGCTGAAATTAAAATGTATGTAGCTCTTCAGCATTAAAGCACAAGGACACGGATCCTCTCCATTGCCAACAGTTGTGTTGCCGGGTGTTATTTGTAGGCCTCACGTGTACCGGTGCCGCTACGGAGCGCGTTCCAGTCGAAGGAAATAGCGACTCCAAGGCGAAGGGCCTCGCTCAGATGCCAACTAATGCCTTGTTTGAAACGAGCCTTTATTTATTTGTTTATTTGTACTCTACTAACAGGGTTTCTGGGACATACTGTGGATATGGGATTGCGTTCACGATGGATCCGTGTCGGAGGGCAGTGCTGAAGTGCAAGTGCTGCTACGTGAAACACTTGGTCTCTTTGGACTCCTCTATCTAGTGAGTTGATATAAGCTCCTATGGAAGGGACAAGCAGTCTTTAGCCATAGTCCCTAAAGGGGTTTTTTGACCATGTAACTGAGAAGAGATTTTTGAAAAGGTGTGAGAATTGCAGAGACACTTGCAAAGCAAAGCAAAGAGCCGTGAACGAAAGCAATGCAGGAGGTTGAGCCGACGCTCCATTTCTGCTGCCCGGCGGCAAAGTCGAGTAGCCCCTTGTGCGTCCCTAGGGTTAGTTATGTGATTTTTGTCAAAGTCAAGATGGATTTGTGGATATTTTAGTTCAGATGGGCAGCTCCAGAGGCCCCCCAGCAGCCAGGTGATGATCGGTACCAGGTCTTGGTGGGGATGGTGCTTGCAGGGAGCCCATGCAGCAGCTGCCAAGGGGGTGTCCGAGGCCACATCCCCGTGTCCGGCCTGGCAGGATTTTGCCCCATCCAGCTGTATTTCTTCCAACAACTCTCAGAGCTGGGCAAACCTAAAGGCAGCCCTTGCCAAAGCAGCAGTTAACCATTACCTTGCTGTGAGGTTGAGCAAATTGCTTCTCCCCTTGTGTAAACCCAGGCTGTGAAGGGACAGGAGGACAACAGTGACAGGTCACACCAAAACCAGCTGCTTTTACAGGGGAAAAGGAGAGATTTTTATGCTGTTTTTGTGGCACTTCTTTTCCGACTCCGTAAAAAGCTTCCTTGTTAATAAATCTCTGTAAATGCTTCATGGACTGAGTGCTGTAACTTTGAATAGTTCCTGGGAAAGTGATGGTAAATTTTCACCACTTACAGCTGATGTCTTCAGGATCCCGAGGAGCCCGCTCTCAGTTTGTGATGTGGTTTTTTACTGCTTTTAAATGGGCGAATTATATAACTTCTGAGTATTGGCAGGCGTACAATCACACCCTCCTTCCCCCCCACCACCTTTTTTTTTCCCTTCAAGACTGTTTTTTCCAAAGGAACAAACCTTATGCCCTTCATCCTAACAGGTTTCAACCCCCAGTCTTGCTTTAGCCAATATGGAAACCTCAGAGGCAAGCTAAAATCCTTCCAGTATTTTTGAAAATAGCCAGGTAGGCACAAAAGAGCAGGTCTGTGGTATGAATTCCTCCGGCAGGCTGCAGAAAATCCATACGTTTCCTTAAGAAGGGCCTGGCCACAGGAAATGCTTTGATCAAAGCTTTCGATTGACTGCAGGATGCCAAGACATCGGCTTCGCTAGCCCTTCGAAGCACTGTTTGCTTTGCTGCTCTCTAGAAAAAATAGCCCTAAGGGAATAAAAAAGAGCAGAAAAAAATCCAAATTATCTCTAGGAATGCGATGTGCCTCGATTTAGCCCCAGGCTTTGCTCGGCTCGCGGGGGTTTGACGGCTTTCGTGGGGCCAGTGCTGCAGTTGGACCAACCTTGTTGGTTGGCCAACAAGGGGAAACCAGGGCTACTGTGTGCTGGACTGGCCAAATTCCCGGCATCGCCAGGATGGATTTCCTGAGAGGAAGAAACTGTTGTCTTTCTTCTTCATCTTTTATTTTTTGGCAGGGGCTCCATCCATTTTGATATTCCTCGCTCTTGCTAATGCCTCATTCTCTAGTTCTCGCGGCTGCGACTGCTTTGTTTTTCCTCGCTGCAATCAAGCTAATGCAATACGATATTGCACTAATAACTTCAGCTATTCAATTACCTTTCAGAAGTTGCCTTAATTGGCCCTTTAAGTGATAGCGCTCCATTGTATGCAATCAGCACGGCTCAAGGAGGGAGCAGGAAGAGGATAAGGACTTTGCTTCTAATCAATAAATAAAGGTCTTTGCAAGAATACTTCTTGCAATTTGTATTGCCGGTTAAATTACACCGAAGAGCTTAGGCTGTGCTCGCTGTGGAGGGCACCTACAGCGGAGTAATGACCCTCTGCTCTCAGCGAGCCTGTAGACTCCGTTATTGTGTGTTTTCAGCAAATCCAGTTCTCCTCTTGGGTTTTTTCTTTCCCCCGAAGTATTACGGCAAGGCAAACGAATAGCCTAGCACAGATGGTTTGGAAGAGCCTAATATGTGATGACTAATCATTTATTTTGCACCTCATAAAGTATGCAAATGCATGAGATACCCACTGATAAATAATTCAAAATGGAGCGGCGAGGCGCAGGGAGAGCAGCGAGGAGATGAATATGCAGGAAACAAAAGAAACAAGCCCCAGGCTCCCTGCCAAGGCGTGGGCCATGGTCACAGCTCCTTGGTGGCCCGAGCTTGCCACAATCCCAAGGACCTGTGGCCAGCAGGACTAGGGCAGGTTGCAGTCACACTCCGAGCATGGTGGCTTTATGCCTGCGCTCGTGAAACTTTGCCACCGACAGCATCAGGCTGCTGCCAGGCACTAACTAGGGGGGTAAAAGTGATTAGCCACTTCGTAATTTTTGAAGCTGAAATTAATAAACAGACTTTAAAATACTTTGGAATGGGAAGACGTGGCCACCGCTGCCGTGCTGTAGATCTGCTGCGTTCTGGGTTAAGCAGCTTGAGGCAGGTGGAGTAAAAGGCCCAAAACTTTATTTGCCTTTATAAATCCAGCCTGTGGCTCCCGGTGGTCCCGGGAGGGGCTGCTCCTCTAAAGGCTGCTACATTTAACACCTGCCCATGAAGAATGCAGGATTCATCTTCCAAGTGCCATTTCCTGCTGCGCGGCCAGCGGGGCTTTTTTCCTTTTTATTTTGAGCAGCTCTTTTTTTTTTGCAAAACACAACCTGAGAGTTCGCACTGGTTTAACACTCGCGGCGTAGCCAGGGGCCGGTGCAATAGTCCTGTCGCTGTGTTTGTTTCCTGCTGCCCGTCACGACGGGAGGAGCGCGGTGCGCGTGCCCGGCCGCTTTCCGCTTGCTCCGTTAGCTCGCGCCGGACGCGCCGCGGTTTTTCCGTGCGTGTGCTTTTTCTGCTCGTTTAACCCTGCCAGCCGCGCTCTGCGTTGGGAATGCGTTTCTGCACTGCTGGGTGCTGCACACACTCCGTGCAGCTCCCAGCGCCGGCGAGGACACTCCGGCTCTGCTTTGAGCCCAATGCTCCGGCTCTGCTTTGAGCCCAATGCTCCAGCTCTGCTCTGAGCCCAATGCTCCAGCTCCGCTTTGAGCCCAATGCTCCGGCTCTGCTCTGAGCCCAATGCTCCAGCTCCGCTTTGAGCCCAGTGCGCTCCGGCTCCGCTTTGAGCCCAATGCTCCGGTTCCGCTTTGAGCCCAGTGCTCCGGCTCCGCTTTGAGCCCAATGCTCCAGCTCCGCTTTGAGCCCAATGCTCCGGTTCCGCTTTGAGCCCAGTGCTCCGGCTCCGCTTTGAGCCCAATGCTCCAGCTCCGCTTTGAGCCCAGTGCTCCGGCTCCGCTCTGAACCCGATGCTCCGGTTCCGCTTTGAGCCCAATGCTCCGGTTCCGCTTTGAGCCCAATGCTCCAGCTCTGCTCTGAGCCCAATGCTCCAGCTCCGCTCTGAGCCCAATGCTCCAGCTCCGCTTTGAGCCCAGTGCGCTCCAGCTCCGCTTTGAGCCCAGTGCGCTCCGGCTCCGCTTTGAGCCCAATGCTCCGGTTCCGCTTTGAGCCCAGTGCTCCGGCTCCGCTTTGAGCCCAATGCTCCAGCTCCGCTTTGAGCCCAATGCTCCAGTTCCGCTTTGAGCCCAGTGCTCCGGCTCCGCTTTGAGCCCAATGCTCCAGCTCCGCTTTGAGCCCAATGCTCCAGTTCCGCTTTGAGCCCAGTGCTCCGGCTCCGCTTTGAGCCCAATGCTCCAGCTCCGCTTTGAGCCCAGTGCTCCGGCTCCGCTCTGAACCCGATGCTCCGGTTCCGCTTTGAGCCCAATGCTCCGGTTCCGCTTTGAGCCCAATGCTCCAGCTCCGCTTTGAGCCCAATGCTCCGGCTCTGCTCCGAGCCCGGTGCTCCGGCTCCGCTCTGAGCCCAATGCTCCGGCTCCACTTTGAGCCCTCATGCCCGGGGCTGGGCCCCGGGTCCCGCCGAGGCGCTGAAATGCCGGCAGCGCAGGAAAACAGAGTTTAAGGAACAAACAGAGCTCTATAAATACAATCGCGCTGGCGGTTTCAGTGCTTGGAGCGTTCCCGTGGCAGTGAGCGGGAATGCTGTGGCAGGGGGACTGCCCATGGGCTCTTTTTATTATTATTACTCCTACTGAGCACATATAAAGTCCATCCCAGGCCTCACAGCAAGGGCTTCAGTAATTCCCAAGCGTGCAGATATGATTTAGGCAGTGCAGTAAGTGACCTGCTCAAAGCCGAGTGTGAGCTTAAATCCGTGTGTTAGATCCCGACTTAACTATCCAGTTGCATTAAAAACAAAAAGAGCCAAACTGTTCTGGCACGCTCCGATGGCTGCGACATTTGGAAACGCTTCAGTTTCTTTCTCTTCCCTTTCCTGATTTCTTCCCAAGAAGAGTTGCAACACTTTTGTTTCTTAGTATTTGGCCCTGCTAATTACTCCCGTGAAGACCCACTGGGATGGGTTATCCCACAAACAGGATCCTGACCTTAAATGGGAAACAAGCTGCTGGAGCAGCTAAAGCTTGGGAAAAATATTATTGTGGGAAAGCCAAATTGATGGATGTATTCCGCTTCGCGGGGCTGTGCAGGCAGGAAATACTTGTTAATGTGCAGAGGAAATACTTGGGCCTCCTAACGGCTTGTCCCATTCTTCTTTTAATTATTGTAAAACAGAAAAACATGCTGCTCATAAAATGCTATCTAACACAGCCTGTCATAAATAGGGCAGAAGGCATAAGAAAATATTTGAGGAAGAGGGGGAGATCAGGCTTGCTTTATGAACGCTAATTTATTTTTTGGCTCCTGGTCCTTCCTCTCCCCCGCAAGAAGTTTACTCATAACATTTAGCAAGACATCATCAGTCCAGTGATTGGAGTTGTCAGGCTTGGGCACCTGACCCCTTCCAACTCCTCCAAAATTCCCAGCTTCTGGCATCCAAACAGTAAATGCGGCAGGGTTGCAGGGTCAGGTTGCTCCCTTGTTTTTTGGTATGCTCGATAGCTACAACGAGCAAAACCGAGATGCGAATCCGGCTTTTGAGCGCCCCGGGCGTGCAGGTCCTCCCCGAACCGCCCGTGTCTCTCGTGTGCCCCATCCGAAGGGAGCGAGAGGCACTCGGCAGCCCCGGCCCCGCTGCCAAGGCTCTTCTGAGCATTTAGGATAAATAATCCAATTAGATCTTGCGGCTTATATAACTCTCTTGGCTTTGGGAAGCGCGGATACAAAGCACATCTGGAAGCCGCGCGCGAAGCACATTGCGGCGGCCTGAGCCAGAGCGATTTGGACAGATTTACTCACACGCACAAGATGTCCTTTGAAGAGCGAGACGTGCACGCGCGCCGCGCCGGAGCGCGCTCCGAGCCCTGGATCACGGCCCTGTCTGGAAACACAACCAGCTTTTCTCCTTCCTCCTCGAAAGATAATGCAGCTCTTTCTCCCCAGCCGGGTCCCGTCTGCAGAGGATAGTGACAATAAATAACACTTATATATTTTTATTTGTTTATATCTGTATTTTTAATAATGAAAATGGAGAATTCATTAAACCCTGTGATTTATCTCCCTTGCTGTTAGAGCAAACGGAGTTTTTACCTTAGCTCGAGGGTGGGCAAGAAAGAACTCGGCAATCCTGTGCTTCATGTCATGTATCCAGAGCAAGCTTGGAAAAAAATCACCGCGGGTTTTAGCCCAGCACTCTTAGATGTCGGCTCTCCTGTTGATAGCCATTATTCTCAGTAGGGATGTTATGGGTATTAGCAGCAGAATGAATTTCCCTTCATGTGTAGTGATACACTCTTACAGCTTTCTTTTATGGTCTGCTGGCTGATGTTAAGGTACGGAATTGATTTCTGTTTGCAGGTGTGCAAGGCTGCTTTTGCCCTCTGGCATCCTGCCTGATCCTCTCTACCTGCCTGGTGCCATCTAAATCTGTGTGGGGAAGGGGCTGTAGAAACACCACCCCCAAAACGGATTTGTCCATGGGAATACGGATGCGGGGAACTAGCTACAGGCAACACATAATGCCTGGGTTGCAAATCCCTGGCCCCGCTGGGGTGGGTTTGGCAACGTGCAGGATCACTGAGGATGTTTGCACAGCAGGTCCAATGGTGCTCAGCATCCTGACAGCCCACCACTCTGGGTACTGAGGGATTTGTTCCAGTTCCTTATATAAAATGAGGATATTTCTTCAACTGTATTGATTTGTAAGGCTGTCAGAATACTACTGTTTTAACTAGGCTTTGGACATGGCCATGGGAGTCTTGTGCAGGTACCTTCACAGTTGTAAATATCTATATCCAGAGTCTGATGTTATAGTTCATGCATTTCCTTTCTGCACAGTCGTAAAACTAAATAACAGAATCCTTTGGGAAACCTTCCTGCAATCATCACAGTTATTCCTCCAGAACAGCAGTGTGTCTAGGATTACTTGTCCCAGCCCTTGGCAGAATGGGAGCTCCCCTTTCCTCACTGCCTCGTTCAGAAACCAGTTTGCTGGGGAGTTGCTGCACGGCTCTGCCTCCACTTCTTGCACCCAGCTACTGTATTTGACAGGCTGACTGCCCCATCCTGATGTTTTATCCCTAAAGAAGAAGAAAATTGGATCTTTCTTTCCACAGCAGTGCTCCCGAGTAGCCAAGCTGATTTACGAGTGGGAAGCTTTGGGAAGCTGGATATGAAGGTAAGTTATTAATAGGGGACTTACCTAGGGTAATTTATTTCATGGACTTCTCACAAGGGCACTCCAAGATGAGCCAAATGCTGTTCAAATGGCAACTTTTAATACCAGAAGAGAGGCCGTGCAGCCCGTGTGGCCGGAGAGAGGCCGTTTTGTGAGCGATGTCCTGCGCCGGGGTACCTAGAGCAGGGACGGCGCCCCGGGCATCGCTGCTGAACAGGGAGCCTCTTTGTGCGGGGAAACAGCGCTCGGGATTGAGCTCTGGCTGCTCGTGTGCGAGTTTGAAGGGCACTTTCCACCCGGGTGAGTCACGCCGCTTTTCTCCTCGCTGCTGGGAGACTTGTGTCCCCCCCATGGGATTTTCCCTGGCTCGGGACCTCACGGAGCGGCCGTGCTCGTCCCGGCTGACGTGCGACTGCTGCTCTCCATCCCCGAGGGCTCCGATACTGCTTGTTGGGAGCAGCTTTTGACCTCCTGTAAGGCGAGGAGGAATTTTTTTCCTCCTCGAAAGCAGGAAGCCCATCTTGCATTCACCTTGCAGCGACCCAGCGCGCCGAATTGCATTGCTCTGCGCCAGGGCTGCCCTCGCAGTGTGAAGTCCAGCAAACGGAGCCGCGGCAGCCCACAGAGCAATTAGCATTACTGTGTATGTGCCACCAGTTGAGGTAACCGTGTGTGAAATACTGAGAACCCAAATGCATTTAAATAGACGTGTTTTGAGGAAATGGGATGTGTGAACTGCGGATTGCTTTGTATTTTATTTTTCTTCATGCCTTTGTGCTCAGCATCCTGTCTCGGATTTAATCTGTATCCTGCACTGAACCTTGGGACTCTGCTCACAAGCGCCTGGGACTAAAGAGCACTTTAAGGACGGTCACAAAATACAGCCTGAATATTGTGGTCCTGCAGCCCTGGGCTGGTGGAAGCAACCTGATTTGGAGGTTTTGAGCAGCACCCTGTATGAATCAGTGCATCGTCTTTAAGCCATTTTGCCGCCCTGGCATTGCAGGAAGGCAAAACCTCCAAGGGCTGTGGCTTTACGAGCCATTTAAATTGCTCTCATTTTGGGCTGCTGTCCAAAAGGACACCCTAGCCCTGCTGTGCATCCGGCTTCCTTCCCGCCGGCGCTCAGAGGGCTGCAAGGGCGGCGGGATGAGCGGGCGGAAGATGAAGCCCTCAATTCGGGTGCTGCGTTTTCCAGCTGCATCAGCTCACGGGTCCAGCCGGTCAACCAGGCCCTGCTGCCATTTCCATCCCCTTGGTTTTGCATAGGGAGAAGTGGAATTACCCTCCCGTGCTGTTTGCAGCAGAGCTGGTTGGGATTGCACTTTTGGTGAAATGGTTTTTGCAAGGCAGGAGGTTGCACTCTATTTCTAGAGCTTGCTGCCCTGAGTTAGGCAGGAGGAGGTTGACAGCATTATTTGATAGCCCTTTCTCATGTTTTCTTGCCCGTTGAATGGAAAAAGGAGAAACAAGTCGTCTTAGTCTTCTTCGTGGTATGATTTTCTTCCCAGGGATTATCCTACCATATAAAATGAAACGGGAGCTGAGATAGCATCAAGACTATAGTTGGTCTGAGTGTGCTTTTTAATGGCAAGGCTTTGTTTTTCCTCTGGAGAGAAGAAAATGTACCCCATTAAGTGCTCGTGTTACAAGCTTGCACCCTGGGGAATAAATATTTCAAATATTAATGCCGAGTAATTTTTAAGGGGTTTTGCGTCCATTTTATGTCAAGCATCCTGCAAACGATTTAAGACTCCTGAAACACAATGCAGTTCTGATCAGCTCATCCCACAGTCGGGTGATTTAAGAATCTGCTTCTGCTCACGAGCAGTTGTGCATCTCATCAGGCATCGGCACAATGGGGAAATTGTAGTCGGGCTGCCTCTGCGTACCTGTAGGTAGACAAGATGTGCAATTTACACAGAGAGACAGCGGAGGGAAGGGAACACTAAAAATCCTTTCACTCTCATACGGTTGCCTGCATTACAAATCAGTTACTCTTTTGGAAAAAAAAAAAAAAAAAAGAAGTAAAACCTGACTCGCATTGAAGTTCACTGCTATTAACATAAATGGAGCCAGGGACTGCAGCCAGAACTTCTGTGATTTCCTTGATATCTCTGTGACTTAGTTCATCACTTTAACTTTTCCATATGTGTTCTCTGATTTATAATACAGCAATCCTTTATTTTGTTCTTGTAAAATTCTTCCATATGCTCAGCTCCGCCAAAAGCTTCATATGTTATTGATTAAACAAAGTCCCCGTGCTCCACAATTTCTGCTGTTCTGAGTCTGTTGGTAGCTTTAATGGAGCGATTAGTGCAATGGCCTTGCTTAAAAGGAAGGGAGGAAGCAAAACATGCCAACTTACTGTTGCTTATCAGGAAGGTAGGTGTGAATTTGAAGAGTGGATTTTTTCCCCCATCTGCTCATGCTGCATCTCTCTCGAGATGGGCCCAGCCAGTGCATGAGCTGCAAAACGTCTGTCCCTTGTGGTCATCCGAGGAGGGGAGGACGCGACGATGCTGCTGGATCGCAGTAATGTGGGGAGGAGGATTAACAAGAATTTCATTTCGACTCCTTCACAGGCAATTAGCAGCAGCTGCTGCCGGAGAAAGGGCGTGATGATTAACACGCTGACCTTTGCCAAGATCAGCTTGCCTTCCTGGAGGGACTCCTCTCACTCCGCTCCTGAGAGAGGCAGAGCCGGCAGCGGTCCGGCACCACGCTGGGTACATGACTGCGTTGGCTTTGGTGGATCGAGGCCTCTGTTTTGTAATTTATATAATTAGGCTGGAACAAGAAGGTTTTCCTAGGGGAGTTTGAGGATGTTTGCTCTGCTGGACGTTTTCCTGTTGCTTTAAAGCGCCGGGAGGGTGGCCTTGCTGCACCCTTGCTTGCAGAGCACCTCTGCACACCCTGGACACCAGCAGTTTCCTCGGCGTTGTCCCTGTCCCTAAGCTTTTACTCACTAGTTTTGGTACCTGCTATGGGAACTGCAGAAGGAGAAGGGGAAAGACACAGTCAGGAGCTCAGCAAATCCTGAGAGCAAAGCGTGTGTGATTTGGCTTGTATGGCATGTGACCACTCGCAAGCCACCACGGAGCCGGCGGTCACAAGCGACAGGGAAAACAACCTGTGGCCCAGCCAGCGCCAAGACTGATGCGCTTTGACATCCTCACCAGCTGGAAGCAGCTGCTACAGTATCAGCAATGTAAATGTAGGTGCATTTGCAGGAGCCCAGCACCCGTTTTGCACTGTAAGGTGGTGTCACAGGTAGCGTCTGTCCTTGCTCCCCTCAGATGCAGCTCGGAGCATTTGCCTTGTGTGCATGCAGGCAGGACGGTGCATTACGTACGTGCATAGTCTTTTAAAGTACACCCACGTTTGCTTTGTTAAGAGGGACCATGCAGATACGTTCCCATCCTTTTTCCCCCTTTCTTCCCACCACTCTCCCGAATCCACACGCAGCGGGTGTTGCTGGTCTCGCTGCCGTGGCCTCTGTGGTCCCCCACGGTCACTGCAGCAGGAATGAGGAACCTCTGGGGCAGCCTTTGCCACGCTGGAGGAAATAATAAAGAGGAAATAACCCTTTGGGTTAAATTCTGTACCCACATGTGAGATGTACCCTTAAAAATCCCTCAGAGCAGCAATTATTTCAAAGTTTAATGGCCCGTGGTTTCTGTAATGTTATATTTTGTTCACTTTCAGCATATTTTTATTCCGCAATCCAATAAAGGGTATAACAAAAAAAAAATGAGAACAAGCCTTTGCTTTCCATGTGAGAGCAAACTCTTAGAAATCTGGATTTACGCTACACAGGTAAATAATTAGATTGCTAATGAATTAGCTTTGCTTTGGTGAAGGAAAGCTGCAGTGTTCCTGGTGAAGTTGTGTTGCAGGAGGGGAGACGGAGAGATTTGGGGCTTTATCCCAAACAGCAATGAAAAGGTGCCCGGGAGGGCGGACGGAGCCTCACCCGGGCCAAGGGGCTCCCTGCGGAGGTGACTTATCTCCCCATCTGGAGCTCTCAGGCCCATTGCTTGGGGCCTCCGTGCTTGAAATAGCCCCACATCTCCAGTTTAAATTCCTAGTTGCAGCATTTTTCCTTGGCAGTGGAAATAATACGCTTTTCTTTCCATGTGACACATTTCCTTTTATCAGTTTCAAATTAACAGCGTTTTTAAATGACTGGTCGCTTACTCCATTTCTGGAGACAAGGCAAACGGAAGCCTGTGCTATATTTTCATTATATCACTCCATTTTACACGCTTTTCATCACCGGCCCCATTATTTTGCCCATCCTAAATGAGTGATCTCGCTTCCCCCCTTCCTCGCGGAGCGGGGCTGCTTCTCCTTTGATCATTTGCACCACCCTCTTCTCAAGCCCCTTTTAAGTCTGCAATAAGGCTGGTTTGCAGATGAGGTGGGAACTGCTCTTGGATGAGGCTGAATCATTTTAATAACGTTACGATCCTCCCGTTCTCCGTGGTGCCCATGGAGCACCGTGCTCGTCTCCCCCGCCGTCCTGCTACCTGCAGAGCTGCAGCCTTCACCAGAGGCTCTTCTCTCCATCCTGGTTAATGTCCTTAATTAAGAACCGTGCAAGAAATGGCTTGATTACCCCCATCGATTTGCATCCATCAGCACTGACATTAATTTGCCTTTTTGTCTGGTCATTGGGTTTGTTTCTGGTTTGCACTAACTTGTCTCTGCGCCATCGCCGGATTTGGCTCCGCCACGAATTCATCTCCATCTCCTTAATAAATCTATCAGACACTAGTTTTAATACAAAACCTTCGGGCTTTCTCTTGATAGTTAACCTTTTGCTATGATGAAAACTGACTGCTTAATACTGTGTTGTTTCCCTTCTGATCGATGGAAATATTCGGCCTCCTCCCTCCCTTCTCCTTAACTGCTCTGTGGACATGCGAAATGTCACGCTAAATCCCTTCAACAGGTAGATAAAGCCCCAGAAAAAATGGAAACCGTTTCTTTTGCAAAACCTGGTGCTAGTTTATAAAACCTGCTGTCAAAGTCTGTGATTTTAAAATATGAATCTGGAACTGGAAGAAACCATCTGCTGGCTCACGAAGCGGTCTGATCTGATCCTGCTCATGAGAGCCTGGCTCGTTTCTTCAGGCTTTGCTTCAGGGGAGAGAGACTTGTTCAGTCTTTACCCTACCTGGAAAGGGCAGTGATTTTTTTTGTTGTTTTGGAGGTATTTTGGGTAGCCACATTTGATTCACCGATGCGGCACGGTAGCTTCTTATATACATTTTAATGGTCTCGAGAAATTACGTTAGCAAAATATCTAATTAATGTTGTAATTCCATCAGGGCAATCTAGAGCGTAACACATGCAAGCCCCACCAGGGCTGTATAAATCATTAAGTATCACAACATAAAATCACTAACGATAATCTGACTCCAAGAGTCTCATCGGTGCCATGGTTATTAATTAGGTGTGTTTAAAATAAAGCAGAGAGTCTGCTAGGAAAACTTTAATGTAGGACATTTAACTTTCTGCTCTCCTTTTGGCATCAGGAACTTAATTTTCTTTCAGCTGTTTCAGCGCTGGAAACCGGTAGGTTCGTGTTGACTCCCACACTTGCAACACATGGGTCAAAATTCGCAGTTGCTCTTTGTCAGCCAAGATTTTATAAAGATAAATAGTTTAGAGGTTTGGGCATGGTTTTTAGTTTTGTTAAACAAAGTCTCTCTAAGCTCTTCCTAATGAGAGGCAAATCCAGGCAGCAAAAGCCTTTGCATTTGCTCGTGAGCAGGGAGGGAAAGCTCTGACTTTGGCCATCGGTCTGCTCTGCCGGGAGAGGTTATCTTCAAAGAACAAACCCCAAACTAATTGGTCCTGAAATATGGATGTATTTAAAATGCACAAGGGCTCCCTGGGAGGCTGCAGTGCGATTTGAAAGACTAATACAGAACACAGGATTATAAAATTTCTGACAAATAGGTATGGGAATGACCCTGAAAGACTTCAAGGTGGGATTTTCATCTGGTTTCATGCCTGGAAGCTCTTTCGGAATCAGGTTGGGTTAACAGAGCGCCCCAGCCCTTCCCTCTGCTAGCAGACACTTTTTTTTCACCAAATAGCCACTTAAATAAGAGCAAAGCCACCGAATTGTCCACCATGGAGAAACGCTTTTCATGAACTGTGTCGCTTTGCAGCCAAACGGGGATTGCAACGCGGGGAAGCGTCGCGGGCAGCGTCTCGGACCTCTCTAAGCTGTGTCCGGGTGCTCTTCGGTGTCCAGGATGCCAAAGAGAGAATGGGAAAACACAAAAGAAAACTAAAAGTAAGACCTGGAGACCCCTGGCCCCGCTGGCGCCCCTGAGGTGGCCGTGGCTGATGGCATCTGTTGGCATCCGGGTCCCCACAGCGCCTCGGGCAGCAGCGTCGCCCTCTCGGGCTGCGCAAAGTTGCCCAAAAGCAGCTTTTCCCCTTGAGGAGAGCAGGTTTCCAGGCACTGCTGTTGAAATCCCGCTGAGTGCCAATATTAGAGGCAGCAAGGAGTCGATAGGATTTGGGATAAGCACCGTTTCGCTTCCAAATACTTTGTGCCCAGGTCTGGGAGGGTTTTGGTATCCCAGCTCTGTCCTGCGAACCGACACGTCACACTGACTTTCCATCTTCATTAAACCGGTATATTTTAAGCCCAAAGCGATGCGTTATCTCTCCAGGAAAAGTAAACCACAAAGTACGGGGAGCCTTTTTTTAATAGGCTAGGAGTTTCTGTCCTAGAACACTTGAGTCTTGGGATATTTTAAGAGCTCTATAATCTTTGCACTCGGAAGGAATGTAATAAATACGTAGGGGGAGAATCTTTCTGCTTTGAAAGCGAAGCAGAGGGTCTGCGCTGAGCTGACACGAGCTGAAAAATGCGTTCAGCTCCACCAGCAGCAAATCACCTCGGCGTCCAAAAACACTTCTGGAGATGGGGGCCAGCTTCTCCCCAGCGGCGCTGCTGGCGGCACGCGGGAAACCTGCTGCCTGGCTTGGGTTTTGCCCCGGAGCGTTCCAGCGGGCACGGCCACCTTTTCCATTCCCCGAAATTTTAATTAAGGAGCCTTTTCCCTTCTCCAGCTGACACAAAGCAAGGGCAGCGCTCCGGAGTAAAAGCCATTAAGCGCCAAGCGTTGCCTTCGCCCTGCTCCAGGGATGCGCTCGGATGCCGGCCCGGAGCTGCGGTTTGGGTCCATAGCGTCCATGCCCGGTGCGCCCGGCGCCAAGCGGTTCGAGCATCCTGCAAATACGGATCCCTCCACTGCTCCGTGGAAAAACAGGGAGGGATTTGCTCCTTGCTGGTGTTCACGGGTGTAGCTTATTTGCATTAGAAGATTTAAGTAGTAAAAAGTATAAGCTTGACTATTTTGAAGCTAAAAGGTGCATTCTTGTGATTGAGGGGGAGGTACCATCAGGTGAAGATCAGGTGCATCTGGAATGCGTTGGACATACGATCTCCTCCAGCAAATTCCCAAGGCCGCTCGTGGGGTTGGCTGTTATCCTGTGTTTTGTTTCCAGCATTTTTAAGATAATTTCCATCCTCTCTGTGAGCAGAAAGTGAGAAATGTCGGGCAGGAAGAAGGAAGGGCCGGCGCTGTGAGCGCCTGGTCTTTGCTTTCTTTGGAGGACGCCCAACGGGCGGCTTGTCAGAGAGGCAGCGTGACGGCCCCGCTGTAGCTTCCTCCGCTCCCCACCGTGCTGCAGGGAATCAGGAAGAAATACCTAAGGGCCGAAGGTGACCCCCGTGCGAGGGTTTCCCGGGGTCTAACGCAGAGAATCCTTCAGAACCTCCTGGCTGGGGGAAGAGACCCCACGGGGAAAACTTGTGCTGGGCAAGAGTATTGAAGAGCACTTGCCTTGGAAGTCGTGTTGTCTTGGGACCCCCTGCTTCGGGTTGAAGATGCTTGATCTTCAATCCCTCCCTCTTCTTTTTTTTTTAGCTTTATGGACAACAAAAGAGAAACTCTTAGTGCAGTCAGGATGTCTTTTTTTTTTTTTTTTCGGTGGCTCTAACTTACATTTAGCCCTGTCTGGAAGCCCCAACACAGTAGTTCTGGACTTCTTAGGGACCTGCTGAGCCCTTTTGATTCCCCCAAAGTCGATGAGAACCTCAATTTAGGACCCCAACAGCAAAGTAAACGTCCTAAACACGATGAGTTCAGTGAAGCTTTTCTTTTGTGCTGTGGTTGATCCTTCCAGCACCCAAGTGGCAGCTTCCAACCGCCCCAGCTATTAAAACTTGAGCGTCTCCTGACCTCTTACCAAGCTTGGTGCTGTTTGGAGGCTGACATCGTGGCCGTGTTCGGGCTATGGGTCTAAAATTCGGTGGATAAGCGCGCTTTGAGCATGGTCCTGAGAGGCGCAGCCTTGTGCTCGGCGTGAACACATGAGTGACCAGAGATAAAAGTGCATTTTTTCCCTGAGTTCGCAGAGTTTGTTAGTAATGGGGGAAGAAATGGCACAGGAAGTTCATAAATGACTGAGTCCGCTCCCAGCTATTGTATAGTTAGTTACGGCTGAAGGCTCTGAACAGTTTTAGTGCTTAAAAAAGGCATGCTGATGCTGTGTTGCTTTGGAATAAAAAGTCTTTATTGCTCTAGTTTAGGCATTATATTTACGATGCAACCTTAAGGTGCATATGCAAGCACTCCTATCTCCGTAAATGCAAGCAGCTTGTTGCAGGAATTGCCGTGCAATGTTCTTCCCTCTGCCCTGTTGCAGAGGGATTGGATTAGTGTAATAAGCTTTGGCTTTGAAATCTATTTAGGAGGCTCTTCCGAAGCCGTGCCGGAGGGTCCCTCGGCTTCGGCGTGGGGTCGGGTGCTGGGATTTGTGCCGTGTCTGCTCTGGCCTCGGCAGCGGGGCCGTGAGCGCAGCACGTACGGGCTCTGCGCGCCCGTCGCCGGTGTTTCTCACTCGAGTGCTCTTAGACATGTGCTCCTCAACTCGTGCACCCCAGCAGAGCTCGAGCAGGCAGCAAGGCAATTAAAAATACGTGTGTTCCTTAATGGAGCGTGGTTTGAACAGGTCCAACAGCAGCGCTCTCAGTTCTTCACTCGGCTCCAGCTGCTTGCTGAGGTGGTCGGCGCCTCACACGCAGGAGAGGGATCAGAATATTGCACTTAAAACTAATGCCTTAGCCCAATCCCCTCCTCTCAATATGTCACTTTGCTTTATTTTCGCCCCCATGTCTTAACTTACATACATACATTCATGCATATATATATGTATAGGTACATAAACCAAGTCGTATTTCTGTATGACCTGGAAACCTACGAGAAAAATGGAAGTAGGGTTTTAATTATAGTTTTGCAAGCAAAGCTGCCCTCAGACTGGAGACTGCTGGAGCATTTGGTGTCAATACGCTCGCGTGAGCAAGATGCACATTCCCCGGTGAAAGGGCCGTTGCTTTCGGGGTTGCTCATCGTAACGAGCTAGCAGAGCCCGTTGCGTGAAATGCAGGAGCATTTTACAGGAGGACATACGAACCACGAGCCTCTCTCCTGTGGCTTGAGACTCCTCCCGACGAGGAGGAAGGAGCAGAAGCAGCACCTCTCGCTTTGCGTCGGCAGGTGACGTGGTGGACATCTACCAGCGGGAGTTCCTGGCGCTCCGCGACCGCCTGCACGCCGCGGAGCAGGAGAGCCTCAAGCGCTCCAAGGAGCTCAACCTGGTCCTGGAGGAGATCAAGAGGGCCATCTCGGAGAAGCAGGCGCTGCGGGATATCAACCGCACCTGGAGCAGCTTATCTGGTGAGTGACAGAGACGTTGAGCGGCTCGGGCTGTTTTGAGGCTGTTGCTAGTGAGGAGGTAGCGAGGGGTGTGTAGGGCGCAGACCGGACGGTGCTTTTCTCTCCCCTGGTGCAAGCAAAAGGGTTTTTTAGTTGTTATTTAATTCAACGGGCTTGGAAACTCTTAAACTCCAGTGGAACTAGCGGTGCGTCTGCATCATCAAGCACTGAGATTTGCCTCTGCAGATGATATTTGCTAACTTGCTTGCTTACAAGCTTTTTTTTTTTTTTTCTTGCAAGTCATACATGCCATTTCCTATGGCTGTACTGAATCCATATGGAAAATGGATATCTGAGGAGAGGGGGGAGGAAGGAGCTAGGCTGGCTGAGCACCTTTTGCCAATTTATTTATTTATTTATTCACTTTTAAGTTGCTCAGCTGAAGAAAGATGTATCTCTACAGAAAGATCAGATTTGATCTTCATTTGATCTTCATTCTCCCCCCTCCTTCCCAAATATTTTGGGACTTCTTTAAGGCCCTCATGGCTCCTGCTGAACTTTAATTGGGTTTGTGATAGCATGTTAAAGGTTGGCCTGATTTTGTTTTATAACCCGGCAGTAGTCTCGGGCGGCCACACTTCTCTAGAAAGGCTCTTGCCTTGCAATCTCTTCCTACATACCGTTCCTTGCATATTGATTCCCTTTTCCTTTTTAAGACGAAACCAAGTTAAAACTGTGGAATATCACCAACAAGAATGTGCTGCACCTTCCCACCATCTTCCATCATTTGCCACATTTGCTGTCAAAGGAGAACAGTCTGCAGCCAGCCGTGCATGTAGGACAGGGGCGCACTGGAGGTAAATGGGAATTAGTGCTGCTTCTGGTGCTCTTGCTCTCACTTGGTGCCTTGGTGCCCCGTTCCTCCGGGCCTGGCCGGTGCGTGGTGCTGAGCGGGACCGGAGGAACGGCCGCATGCTTCATGCGAGCTTCCTTGTTGCGGTGCACATGGGGTGGAGAAGCCATGTGGTGCCTGTGGTGTGTGGGGGCATGCTCTCTCTGCTTTGGACCAGCACTAAAATGTTCTTGATGCTGCTGTCCGGTGTTTTGTGCTGCTTTCCGTTTCCAGAGTGCTCTAGATTTTACCTGGAAGGTGGTTCAGATAAGAGCACAGTTTGCAGTGCGTTTCATGGAGACCTTAACCCGCTTGAGGAGACCAGGCCGCCTGGAGCAGGACTTTGGTTACTAGAAGATCCTCCCACCCCCAAATTGCAAAAAAAACCCAACAGCCAATTTATCCCTCCTGACCCGAGATGCCTATGTCCACGGGAGGGATTTGGAGAACAATGTTGGTCTTGAAGTTACCACCCGACCCTATGTGAGCAGTGGGTTCCTGGTGCCCTTGACGTGCCCATCAAGCCTGGAGTGCTGGGGGTGCTGCTGGTTGGCACTAGGGCCATGGGACAGGAATAAGGGAACCCTTGTAGTCCAGGCACTCACTAACATATTGATCACTGTCAGTTTTTAATGATGGAGCATGGCAACAAGCAGGTAAACCACAAGGCGGTCACGGGGGACAGAGCGAAACGTCCTCTCTCTGCACCCCCGGCCTCTGAAACCCTCTCTTGGCTCCGAGCAGTGTCCGTCGTGATGGGAATCCCCAGCGTGAAGCGGGAGGTGCATTCCTACCTTACAGATACCCTCAACTCCCTCATCTCGGAGCTCACGCAGCAGGAGAAGGAGGACTCCGTCATCGTCGTCCTCATCGCTGAGGTAAGGCAGAGCTGCGCCCCTTCATCCCGCATCAACCTGCCACACTTGGTCCCAAACAGGACGCCTGCGTGTCCCGAAGTCACGGCCACTACTTGTGGGGCAGATAAGCCCGGCCTTGGGCTGCTGTCCGACTGGGATCGTTAGCCGCATCCTGCCCAAAATGACACCACGCCTGGGCCATGGAGGTCAGGAAAAGGAGCCACGTTAGCGGCTGCCCACGTGGCTGCTGTGCTCCTCTCTCGGTGCAAATCGTGCTGCTGCTTGCGGGATGCTCGAGAGGCTGTTGATGCTGGTGAGACTCCACTTCCCACTCTCTGCAAGTTATCCAAAGCCCTCCAGCAGGAACATTGTTTCTCAGCCCTACCTGTAAAACAGCACCAAGCCCCTCCAAGCACCACAGCACACTTATTTGGGGCTAGGACTAATATGCTGCTTTGTGGCTGTATCTGGAGCCCAGAATCAGTTGCTGAATCCAGGGGCTAAAGAGCCTTGATACATTAATCCACCAGAGCTGCTTTTATCTATGGGTTTATATGGTTATTTTTCTCCATGACTTTTCCCTCAGGATTATTTTCTTGAGCCTGAAATGCATTTGTCTTAATTTCCGGAAATCCGTCGAGAAAGATAAACCTCAGTGGCATGTCAAAGGGAACAGAACACAGATAATGCCTGGTTTTGCTGCCTGTTTGCCAGTAATTTGAGTAGCATTTGGGATCTCTGGCTTCTATTGACATCCAAGGGGAAAGTGTGCTTTTTGGGCAAGAAAAGGTGCAGCTCCGAGCGCTCCCGGAGAGCGTGGACTGGGTGCTGCCTGCTGGGACAAGGCTTCCTCCAGGCCACCGTGTGCCTTCGAGGACAAGTTTGCTGTCTGTTCACACAGCCACTAAGTCAAAGCATGGGGGACCTGAAGCTGCTTGAGCAAAACTCTCTCTTGTGTTTGGTTTAATTTGACTATTTTTTTCTAGTTGAAATTGCACTTCACATGTGCACTCGAGTACATGCATGATCGATAGGACTGTCCACAGCAGGGTAGCCACCAGGCAGCAAGCGTCGTTTTGCTCCTGGATCTCCTGGCCTTTATTTAGGGATTTTGTTGTCCCAGTCACTGTGAAAGTGTTTCCAGGCCCGTGCCAGGCCCTGGGTGTGTTTATCCCTCCTATAAATAGCGCTGTGCTGTGTTGCTAACCTTTGCCTCTGAGCCATAACAGGTTGCCAGGTTGGTTGCAGGGACGAACCGTTGTGTTGAAATGAACCTGAAATGTAAATGCTTATAAATAGACCCCTCTTTCTTCACAGAAGGGGTGGAAATCCTTTTCTGCCAAGAGTATCATTTGGACAAGAGCCAATGTGTATAGAAGGGAAAAAAAGAAGTTAACGCTTCAGGCAAATGAACATCCCTGGCAGAGAGAGAAGTGCCAGGAGGACACGTGGGGACGGGTCTCGCAATAGCCCTTGTGCATTTTGCCCTGTGAAGTTTTAGATTAATATTGGCCAAAGAGGGGGAGCTGCTAAGAGACTGTCGGGATGGGGAGCTGGCTGGAGCAGGAGGAGCGGAGACGCGGAGCGATACGCAGCGATACGGCAGCGCCGACGGGCTGCCCGGCACGGCTGCAAGGTGATTTCTGCGGCGAGCTGGGGCCGGCTCAGACCGAGCCATCTAACCCTGTTTAACTTCTGTTTTCAGACAGATGCCCAGTACACAACTGGAGTGGCAGAAAATATCAAAAGCTTGTAAGCACGTCCCCATTTGTCTGCTGGTGTACGTCTGTGCATGTAGCAAGACCAGGGAATGGCTTCAGTAGAGAGAAAATACATGCTTCTCCGCTTCTCTGTTGTATTTTTGCTGCTTGGTGTGTTGTTCTCTCTGCTCTTGAATCCTGGCCTGGCTTTTCCCTGGCTGCTCCCAGTTTCTGCCTGTTCTGCACTCCTTTCCGTGCGCAGCTCCCAGGGGGCTGCTCGGGGCCTGCATGTATTTAACGCACACGGTCATGCCATTTTGTTTTGCTCTTTCTGTCCTCTGGCGTTGCGAGAAGATGGATTATTTAGATTTGCAGTAATCCTGGCAATTGTTCCTGCCTTCAGTGCAGCCCTCTACCTGCTCTGCCGAGTCAGAGCAACTGGACAGGCTGATAAGCACAGCCCGACGTCACTGGCTTATTTCACTTGAAAACCCAGATTCCATTTTTTTCTTCCTGCTCCAGCCTGTTTGATTTTCCCCTTGTCCTCGCCGCTGGCTGCATTTTTTCTCGCCCGGTAGCTCCCGTTCGTGTCCCAGGGGCTGTCGCAGCGCTGCGTTTGCTGCCGTTGCTTCTCCTGTGGAGCAGCCCATGGTGGATGGTTGACAACGAGCCGGCCGGGCACGCGCGGCGGCGGCGGCGACCGCGGTCGGGATCCCTGTGCCGCCCGATTCCGAAGCCTCCGCCGCAGCCCGGGGAGCTCCGCACGCTCCCGGCGCGGAGCCGCGGTCCGGGCCGCGCGCGGAGCCGCACGGGGAAGGCCCGGCCCTCCATCTTGCGGCGCGCGAGCCGGCGGCCGCCCCGCGCCTGCCGCTGCCAGGAAAACGCTCCCGTCGGCGGATAACGGGCTGCTCGTCTGTGTATCCCCATGAAATCATCCAGCGCTGTCGCGGAAAGGCCTCAAACTTTAACTGACTTCACGATTTTATTTCTTGCTGTCCCCCAGGCTCCCCCCGCCCAGGGCTTCCTCCCCCATCCTCCCCACCAAATTCACTTTAAATTGTGTTTTTTTTCTGCCCAAATTGAATGGAGGGGATGCAGGGACACGACACCGGGCTCATGTTGCAGCGCCGGGAAGCGGTTGCTGCCTCCCTGCATATCTTGGCATCCCTGGGAGAAGCTTCTGCTTCCCTGCTGCCCAGGGAGGGGAAGGGTCAAAAACGTTAGCTGGAAATTTTACGTAATCCAAGAAAGCAGGAAGGAAGGGGAAAAAAATAATAATGACCAGTTTTTGTCATTCTCACTGCTTTGTTTCCCTCGATTCTGGACAAACACAGGAAATCAACCTTACACCAGATGCTCTGCGAAAGGGCAGAGTAAAAATAACTGGTTTTGCCGCTTATCTCTTGCACTTACAGTAATCTCCGGGTATTGCTTGCAGGACTTGTGTACATACAAAATTTTCAGCTGAGAGAGGGCTTTTCTTTTTTTTTTTTTTTAATTTAAGTTTGACTCTTTAGAAGGTTCTTAACTGTGTGACAGGGAAACTATATGCAGTTGTTATCAACATAAAGGGAACAGGTAGGATCCCTGCGGCTGTCCTAACCGTGGCACCGTGCGGAGTTTTAAATAACTCATCAGAGATGCGTAACTTCATCTCTACAAAATGGCTTTTAATTACTGGTGTATGCGGAAAATCTGTAAATGCCTGTAAAGCCAGCAAGTCTTTTTTTTTTCTTTTTTTTCTGGCGTACCAGTCTGCAAGTCCATTTAATCCCGCAGAAAGTACGTGGTGCTTAGAGCTTTTCTTTAAAGCAGACCCGCGTTTTTTTCCAAGCGCAGTAAATAACAGAGGCCCGTCTGTGGGATGTGTGGGCAGCAGGGAAGCCAGCTGCTTTCTCAGTTTTTCCGCTTTGGCCGGGCTGCTCCTGCTGCCCTTTATCCCGGCTGTCCTGGGAGCTGTCCTGGCTCTGTGGCTCCGCGTCCCCCGGCTTGGTCCACGCTGTGGTTCCTCGGATGCTGAGGCCTATGTTTCCCACTGCCTTTCTCCCACAGGTTCCCCAGGGAAATCCACTCGGGACTCCTGGAGGTGATTTCCCCATCTCCACATTTCTACCCGGATTTCTCCCACCTGCGGGAATCTTTCGGGGACCCCAAGGAAAGAGTCAGGTGAGACTCAACTTCAAAACACACAGACCCTGCATGAAATGACTGCAGGGATTTCCCTTCTGAGCACGAAGAGGGAAAGCTCCTTTACACATCCACCCTCTAAACCTGCTTCCCGATGGAGCTGGGTGGCTGTGGTGGGGGCATGTCCAGCCCCAGAGCTGGGACTTCACCCCAAGGCTCTTCCCTATGCAAGTCCCAGTGCTTTCCAGCAATTCCAAGCCAGTCAGCTAGACATCAGAAGGGAGATGCCATTTGCCATCAGCTTCTCCACGAGCTGGATCACGTTTCCTATTTAAATCCAGCACCCGGCGCGCTCACCACGTTTCTCTGCCGCAGGTGGAGGACTAAGCAGAACCTGGACTACTGCTTTTTAATGATGTACGCCCAGTCCAAAGGCATTTACTACGTGCAGGTAGGTTTGGGCCTGGGGGCGCAGGGCAGCTGGGTTTATGCAGGAGCCTCACAGAGGGCAAAGAGGGCATCAGTCCTGTAAGCTCGGGCTGAAAGCTGCCTTTGTGTCTGGCCCTGATGCCTTCCTCTGACTAGCTGCTCTTTATGCATCTCTGAATTATATAATTGCTTTTTTGTTAATGCATAATCTTCCACTTTTTCTTGTGCTTCTGGGTGGCCTAGATTCCCTTGCCTGGTTGGGCTGAGCTTGCTGGGAGGTCCTGCCTGGCCCTTGCTTCCTGCAGGAACAAAGGGGCTGCCTGGAAGCCCTGGTTGGCACGTGGTGCAGAGGGATGAATCCTTCCGGAGGCACCTCTGGGGCGATTGCTGCAGCAGAGTCTCTTCCAACGGGTGCTTCCTGCAGCCATGGGGAAGGAGTCTTTCCCTCATGGTGATGGGAATAGATACTGGAGATGTAGCGTGGTCCGGAGTTGCAGGAAGGGCAGGAGGTCGGGAGTCGTTTAGCCGTTGGCTTTGGTGAGAAGAACCAGCTTGGTGCATCTTCCAGAGTAAACTAGGTCTCTGCCAGCCCTTGCCTCTGGTCCCTGCCTGATTCCTCTGCAGAGACACTATGAAGGGGATCTGGGTGTATCATTGGCACTGATGTCCTTTCCTCTTGCAGCTGGAGGATGATATCGTGGCCAAACCCAACTATCTCAGTACCATGAAGAACTTCGCCCTGCAGCAGCCCTCCGAGGAGTGGATGATCCTGGAGTTTTCTCAGCTCGGGTTTATTGGTAACCTTGTCCCTTTTTCACTCCTGTCCCAACAAGCACAGGCATTAAACACTTGCTAGTTCTTGTAAGCAGTTTCGCTCTTGGTCCAACAAGTTGTCCTCCTGAGATGGTAAAATATTTGGACTTGATTCTCCCTTATTTTTGCACTCTTTTATATGTATAAGAAATAAAGATCCTCAAAGTCACAACTGTCAGTGCTGATACTCACTTTTAATAAAAATAAACCAGGTTGGTGGCCCACTGAGCAGCCTCATAACTGAGATGCGACCAGAAGCTTTTTTGGCTGGTTGGGATCGCGAGTTGCCTAACATTGTGCAAAAGGAAGTTTACATCAGCACAGAGCTATTTTGGGAACAGCAATACATGGCTGCAGCAGCAGCTTGATCTGTTATTCTGAACACTGGCTCGACCAGCTTAAAAAGTCCAGTTCTTGGGGCAGGACGTGGTCTGCTCTGCAGCCCTCTGAATGCCTTTCAGACTTACTGCTCTTGGCAGAATGTAGATCTTTTGATTATCCTTGTGGCCCGCGAGACCCCAGTTCTTTGTATAATGAGTATTAAATCCAGAACTGTACTGAGAGTGCCAGCAGTGCTGGTACATAAAACAGACCTGTGTATTACTTCATTTGCGTTGAAAGATGGACATATCTAACCAGGCTCATCTTGTAATTCTTTTTCTTCCTGGCTCTGGTCTTTATCTGTTCCATGCTAAGGCTGCCCTCTCTTCTCCCTCTCCGTGCCTGCAGGAAAGATGTTCAAGTCGCTGGATCTCAGCTTGATTGTGGAGTTCATCCTGATGTTCTACAAGGACAAGCCCATTGACTGGCTTCTGGATCACATCCTTTGGGTGAAAGTCTGCAACCCTGAGAAGGATGCAGTAAGTGAACAAGTGCCAATGAAAGGAAACATTCTGTGCTTGTGCAAACATACGCTTGGTCTGCATCTTCAGAGGCCTTGGAAGGTCTTTCCAGTGAGCTCTGCTGCCAGCTGCCTTAGTGTTGCGTGTTGCTGCTTTTCTGGAACAGGCTGTGGGGAATCCTTGTGGACCATGTGAAAAAAAATTCTGGGAGTTCAGCCTGCTGTAGTCTGCAGCTGTCAGAGATGGCATTATTTCTGCAGCTCCACACTAGCAGGGTATTCCTGCAGTCCTTGAGGAGAGCATCCGGCCCCTTCCTCTGTGCTGCTTTCGATTCCAGCCTGGAATCAATCCCTGCTCTCTGACCATAACCCCAGAATAAACCTTTGGCACCGCGCTCGGGTGCCATACATGCAGCCTGCCTGGAGAGCTCACCTCAGATGACCCACGAGCAAGCCTGCCGTGCCTTTCCCATTGAATAGCGTGCCCAAACGGAGCCCAAACACCTAGAGATCTTGTTGGAGTTTCTCTTTAGCTGGTAGGATGTGGAGAAGTGAAACGGGACCTTTTTTAATGTGCTGGTGCAGGCACTGCTGTCGTGTCTGTGGCACAGTGTTTGCACGGAACCTTGCAAAAAAAAAATAACAGTAACAAAAATATCTGTGTCCTACAGAGCTTGTGTTGAAGTCAGATATGAGCAGCAACGGTAGGGACTGAACTGTGTGGGAAGGGCAGAGGAGGAGTGTTTGTGATGGCAAACACAAGATGAGATCACCAGCAGATATTCCCCTCTCTGAACATACTGTATTTACCCGTGTAATGGTTGTGTTCCCTCTCCTCCCTGGCAGAGGATGAGCAGCTGCGTCCCGCTGGCCTAGAACAGACGTCGTGGTCCGAACCAGTAGCGTGGCCACAACTATTCTGTGGTGGCAAATGCCAGAGCGAGTGGTCACTCTAAGGATAAATTCTGCATTTACGTGTTGAGGGCGAGCAGGGCACCCTCGGGTGCTGCAGCGTTGGGGCAAGGATGTGGTTTCCTTTGGCCCGGGCCTGACGGAGGCTGTGGCAGCAGCTCAGACCTTGCACACATGGTGCTGTGTCTGCTGGTGCTTTGGGCCTGGTACTGGGGTCCCCAGGGCTGTCTTTGCCCCCCAGGGTCCTTACTGCAAAGGGGCAAAGCTGGGGCTGCAAGGCAAGGGGGTGAAGCCGGGATTGATGCTGCCATCAGCACCCCCTCCCCTTCCGAGTCTTCACCTTGAATACTGATTTAATGCAAATCCTGCTGTGCAGCCATGCGAGCTCATCTTCTCCTACCTGACCAATTCCCTGCAAAGTTTTCCCAGAGGAATCTGCAAACCTCTTAAATTCATTGCCGCTTAAAAATTAACCTACTTTTACTATGGCTTTCTGGCTCCTTTTCCCCACTGTTTGCATGATTAACTCTGTGCAGTGCCCTTTTAAACATGACTTTCACTTGCAAATCCCGCTGTGCAGAATCAAATTGGTAGCTGGGAGGATTTGTCTTTTTGATTGAAAGTTTGTTTGACCCGAGCTTTTGGTAAGTGCTTTGCCTGATCTGGATATAGTCTCTGCTTTTACTTTTTTAACTAATTTTAGCTTTACCTGGGGTAGGGCTGGGTGAAAAGATGACCTTGTTACCACCAGCTGAGCCATTCCCCTCCTAGCTCGAGCCAGCTTTCAGCAAATGCTTCTTTTACCAAAGTAGCAAAGTGGAGAAGGAGAAATGGGAAAATCTTTTAGCTCCTTCCTTTTCCCACTTTCTCTCCCCACCCAGAGGGAGATGCAGGCCTGGCGTGAGCTCTCTGGGGTCCCTTCTGTTGTTGCTGGCAGCGAGGAGGGTCTCTCCCATTAGCAGGGCTAGTTTTAATTTTCTAATGTAAGCGGAGCTGGATTAGGGGATTATCTCCTCTGCAGCTTGCAGGGGACATGCCTGGAGTTTCCTGGCCCCGTGGCCGTGACGGGGACAGGTCATCGTGGGGTTCAGTGTCCCTCGCTCCTCCCGCTGTGCCCGTCCAGCGCCGGCAGCGGTGACAGCTCCGGGACGGGGGCTCTGCCGCTGTCGTTCCGCGGTGGGAGGTTCGGAGAACAGATGGTGTTGGGGGGTCTGGGTGTCTTTGCTTGGAAACAGACCCTCTTCTTCTAATTTTCGACCCTGTGTTTTTGTTCACGTGCTCAGAGATAGAAGCATTTTTTAAAATGTCACTCCTTGGTCACTCAGAGATCCCCGAGCAGGATGCTTGTGCTAATACCCTGCTCCTTAAGCCTGGCTATTCTCAATATATGCAGCTGGGAAGAGCACAAAAAATTAACTTTACAAAACCTCCTAGGATCCTTAGGACTCCCTAGATCCGACTTCCTCTCTGCTCCCTCTCTGCTCCCTGTGCTCCGTGCTTTTCCCCTGTGTCCTGCACTGCCTCCCTGTCCCTCTCCACCCCGAGGAAGGTCGCCACGATAAGGGCTGGTCGGATGGGAGTTGCATTTCCAGGTTCATGTGGTGGGATGGGCTCAAGATAGTCCAGCAGCTTTGACAGTGCCACGTGCCACACATTTGTTAACAAAAACTACTGAGAAACTGAAAATTTTACCCCTCAGAGAAGAGACCGTAACTGCTGGTTTAGCCTGTAAATCGTGCCAGAATTTACTGTAACTTCAGATATTGGAGATCCCAAGAAGGAAAAAACCTTTCTAGACAAGACAAGGACAACAGAAACTAGATTCACTGTCTGCCTCTACCTCAGCAGACCCAGAGGGGATTTACTCATCAGGAGGATGCCAAGACTTGCCTGGCAAGGAGGACTTTGGTACTTGAACTTGTGAAGTACCAAAATGGAACCAGCTGCTCAGCAAACCCCTGTGGGTGACCAGCTGCGAGGCAAGAAGAGATCCCTCCAAAGTGGGATTAAAAAAACCTCCTGTTTCCAAATCAAAGCCAAAATAAGTTAAACATATACTAATGTATAGATAGATGGGCAGGGCTGTTTATCACTCCTTTTTCCTCTTTGTTTTTTTGTGGTGGCCACCAACAGAACTAGAGGAAACGGCCAGAAACTGAAGCACCAAAAGTTCCACAGAAACTCAAGGAAAAAATTTATTGACAGTGAGGGTGCCAGAGCACTGGAACAGGCCGCCCAGAGAGGTTGTGGAGTCTCCTTCTCTGGAGATCTTCAAACCCACTTGGACACAGTCCTGTGCCACGTGCTCTAGGTGACCCTGCGTGTGCAGGGGGTTGGACTAGGTGATCTCTAGAGGTCCCTTCCAACCTTCAGCATTCCATGATTCCATGATTCCCCGGGGTTTGGCCTTGCCCGGGTCTGCTCGGCACCGCGGGCTGACGTGCGGCGCTCTCGTTGCAGAAGCACTGCGACCGGCAGAAGGCAAACCTGCGGATCCGCTTCAAGCCCTCGCTCTTCCAGCACGTGGGAACCCACTCCTCCTTGGCCGGGAAGATCCAGAAGCTGAAAGTGGGTACCCGGCGCTGGCTTGGTGGACAGGTTTGGGGAAAGTTTTGGGATTGCCCTGGGCTTGCACGTAGCTGCCACGTGTCAGCACAGTAAAAGCGAGTACTGGATCTTGTGCCATGGTCATTTCCATCAGGGAGAGGAGACAGTGGCTCCTCTGCTCCTGTTTTCCACTTTAAGAACACTTAATAAACTGCCCTTTCTTGGCCTTTCCCTCCCCTAGCAGGAGCTTGGCTTCGGGTGCCCCAGCCAAGGGCAGGGAACTGAGGGGGCTTCGGCCAGGGGGTTTCTAGGGGAAGGAGGCATCTTACCAAGGAAGGGCCCCTTGCTCCAGATGTTCTAAATGGGCTGGAAGGAAACAGCTTCCCAGGCAGTAAATAAGGTCTTCTATTTGGGGAAGGATCCAGCCTGGTTTTAAAGCGGCCGGGAGGGATTTGCCCGCTCAGCCTCCCCTGTCCTGCCCCGGGCAGCTGGTGCAGCCATGCTCGGGCCCCAAAACACGGGGCTGTGATTGCCAAGCACCAGCTGAAAACCCCCCGCAGGGCAACACCTGGGGGTGTTTTCCCTGGGTTTGAAGGTTTTTTGTTTGAATTGAAAGCTCCCAGGGCAGGGGTGGGTTTCAGATAATTCCCTTGGCACAGTGAAGCTTTTTTTGGTGCCAGTTCAGAGTGCTGAATGATGGCACTTCTGTGGGTTTTGGTGCCTCTTCTGAACTTTCATCCTCCTGGGATCCAGCTTCTAAAATTTGTCCGGAGATCTAGATAAATCTGGTGCCTTCCCCAAGTCATTTCCATCCCTCTGTACAGCGCAAATGCAGAGTTTTTTGCATGTGTTGCCTTGTTGCTGGAAACCCTCTTGCTCACAGGTTGGAAGCAGTTCTTGATCCTTTTCTGCCCTTTTGCTTTGTGTGCCTTAAGGACAAAGACTTTGGAAAGCAGGCGCTGCGGAAAGAGCATGTGAACCCTCCTGCAGAGGTGAGCACCAGCCTGAAAACCTACCAGCACTTCACCTTGGAGAAGGCTTACCTGCGAGAGGACTTCTTCTGGGCCTTCACTCCCACTGCAGGAGACTTCATCAGATTCAGATTCTTCAAACCGCTCCGCGTCGAAAGGCCAGTGTCTCTGGGGCTGCATGCAGAGATACTTTCCTTTTGCTCTTCCTATCCTCCCAGCTGTTTCTTGTCCTTCTCCATTGCTGCTCGGCTCCTCAAGAAGCAGCTGCTTTGGCCAGGGGAGGATAATTTGGCCAGCAGTGTTTGCTGCTCCCATGTGTGCCTTTACTTCCCATGCTTCCAAGCAAACCATCCGGGATTTGCTAACCTGGCTCTCCAAAACCCTTGGGGAAGGTGCCTGCTAGACTGGGATGGCTGATGCCTCACCCCAGGTGGAAGACACCTTGTCCCCGCTCAACCTGCCCTTGGGTTTCAGTGGCTTTGGTCTCTGTCACAGGTTCTTCTTCCGCAGTGGGAACATCGAGCACCCCGAGGACAAGCTCTTCAACACAACGGTGGAGGTTTTGCCGTTTGATGTACGTGTTTTATCGAGCATCGGGGTGGGGAAGTGGGAAGAAAACAAGGTCTCTCTACTCAGCCCTGGTGAGACCAAATCTGCAGTATTGTGTCCAGTTCTGGGCTCCACAGTACAAGAGGGATGTGGAGCTGCTGCAGAGAGTCCAGCGCAGGGCTACAAGGATGATCAGGGGCCTGGAACATCTGCCCTGTGAGGAGAGGCTGAGGGAGCTGGGCCTGTTCAGCCTGGAGAAGAGAAGGCTGAGAGGGGACCTGAGCAGTGTCTAGAAGTACCTCAAGGGAGGCAGTGAGGAGGATGGTGCTGGCCTCTTTTCAGTGGTGGCCATTGACAGAACTAGAGGTAATGGCCACAAACTGAAGCACCAAAAGTTCCACAGGAACTTAAGGAAAAATTTCTTACCAGTGAGGGTGCCAGAGCCCTGGAACAGGCTGCCCAGAGAGGTTGTAGAGTCTCCTTCTCTGGCGATCTTCAAACCCCCTTGGACGCAGTCCTGTTCCATGTGCTCTAGGTGACCCTGCGTGTGCAGGGGGTTGGACTAGATGATCTCTAGAGGTCCCTTCCAACCTTAAGGATTCTATTCTGTGAAGGTGGAAGCCCAAAGGCTGCTGCGAGTCTCTGCAGGTGGCCAAGGGGGCTCACGGGCAGGGGCTGCTCGGGGGGCACCGCGGTTGCTTGGGGTTTGCGGGTGGCTCTTGCCCGTCGTGGGCCCCAGCCCTGCCCTTGGTGCCGGCCTGCACGGAGCTGCTCCCTTTCCCACAGAGCCTGCAGTCGGATAAGGAGGCCTTGCAGGAGGGACGAGGCACGGCCTTCAAGTACCGCAGGACGCCGGACGGCTACATCCAGATCGGTAGGTGAGCGCGGAGACGCTGCCGCCCCCAGACGTGAGCGGCGGTCACTAACCCCCTTGGTTCTGTTTGCGTCAAAAAGAGACATGGCCATTACAAAAATCTTCCTTTTTTACTTGCCAGGAGTCAGATTGGAAGGGGCTTTAATCACTGCCGTCTGTAGGGCCCAACCTCCTTCCTTCCCTTCTGAGAGCAGGTGCCATCTTTAGTTAATTCCCAGTCCTACATTTCTGCCTGCCTCTGCTTTGAGGCAGGATCAAATATTCAGATTATCCATAAAAAAGACATTTATTTGACCTGTTCTTAAAATCCTCCACCAAGGGGGAAGTTTTGCACTCTTCTCCTGTAGGCTGTTTCAGCGCATACGACGCTTGCAGCTTAAAATACTGCTCCTGATACTTGAGCTTGTTTTATTCCTTGTCCTGCCCTTGGACAAGAGCAATCGATTGTCATCCTGCCGTGATGCATTGTAAAGAGCCCGTGTCCCTGCTAAGACTGCTTTTTTGAATAGACAAATGAAAAAAAGGTCACTGGAATTCACAGCTTTTTGCCTTTTTAGCATTCTTCATCATGCAAGCTGGTTTCGTTCAGCTACATTTTTTTTTTTCAAAATCGCACCCAGCATGGGACACAGCAACACGCTGAGACCTTGCTGGTACTGTGGAAATAACAACTGCCCCCCCGCAATGGCCCCTCTCAGATTTTGCATCCTGAAACGCTGGTGGTCTCGGATAGGTCACAGTGGTCCTGGATTTCAGTGCACTCTGTCCCCTGTCACAGTCCTGACCCCTAGCCAAATAGTTCCCATTCTTCATTGTTTGTGCTTTTTCCCCCTCTTTTCTAAGTGTAGCATTTTGCATTCTATTCAATGCCACATTTCTGATTTTCAGACCGTATCCCCGCTTGCAGCAATCGCTCATATACATGACCAGAGTTTTAATTCCCTGGGGAGAGAGGGGAAGTCACTGCAGTTACTCAGCCCCTGTCCTTTCCCGAGCAAATGGAGAGTCCAAATGCCTGGATTCCTCGTCTTGGGCTCAGAGAAATGCTTCCTCGGATGCCAAAGCTGGGGGGGAACAAAAAAATCAGCACTATCCATCAGGAAGCTGCTGGAAAATGCACATTTAACCTCTTTGCCCCCCTCGCCAGGCTCCTTCTCCAAGGGCGTTGCAGAAGGAGAAGTGGACCCCTCGTTCGGGCCCTTGGAGGCGATCAGGCTGGCCATCCAGACGGACTCCCCGGTGTGGATCATCTTGAGCGAGGTAAACAGGGCTTAGAGAAAGGGCACGATCTGGGCAGGCTGCTCTGGAGTGAGGGCTGAGGCTTTGCTCTTTCTGCCTGACCTGTTGCCGTCAGACAAGGAGGCTACAGGGAGGGAGCCAAGGGCCCTGCCGCAGGAGCATCTCTACATCAACCTTTCACCAAGATCTTGTATTAAATCTTGCCCCTGTCACACTCGACCACTGTGCTGCAGTTGCCCGAGTCCGATTGCTTCCTTCTCCTTCCAGATTTTTATCAAAAAAGCGGAGTGAAAGGCCCATGACCAAGAGCGGACACGTGTAGCTCCCGGGTCTTTCTCCCTCCCCTCCCTCGATGCCGCCTCAGCAACCCGGCGCCGCCGCGACCGCCCGCAGCTGCCGGGAACACACGGACCTTCCTCGGGAAGAGCAGGAGACCAAGAGAACGACCCCGCAGGCGGCGCAAACGTTGGGGTTTGCTCCCCCAGGCTCTGCCTCGGCCCCGCTAGCGCCGACGGGCGGCATCGGGATGAGCTTGAGCGAGCGCGGAGCCTGGAGAGCATCTCCAGCCCGGGAAAGGGCGGCTGCGTCCTGCAGCCCGAGCCCTGCTGTGGCGGCCGCCGCGCCGGGCACTGCCCTCGGCACCGCGACGCGCGCGGAGAGACGGAGCCTCCCGCGAGAAAGGAAGCCGACAAGGAGGGGGGTGGTTAGCGCTGCGAGTATGGCAGGGAAAAAAATAAAATACAAAGCCACACTGTGCCTGCCAGCATCGAACACAGCCCCTTAACTCATGGTGAAGTCTCCAGCGGCTTCATGCCTTGAGATGGAGTGCAGAATCCTGCTTTTTAAAATAACTATTTCAGTTAGCGATGGGTGTGAACTTTTGGAAAAAAAAAGAAAAAAGAAGAAAAAAAACAAGAAAAAGTAGTCCAGTTTGAAAATAGTAGGGATTAGTGTAATATTTCAGAACAGCCTTCTGAAATCCCGATGTCTCTTCAGCTATACACTGGAATGCGTTATACTACTTTAACGTGCTGTATTTTTTATTATTGGATACATTTGATTTTTCAAGTACATCTCTATATATAAATATATAAAACGACGTGCACTGTAATAAAAGCTAAATTTAAACCTTTGGCGCGGCAGCGAGCGTCCCTTGCGGCCGCGATCGCCTTCCCGTGCGGCGGGAAGGGCCGCGCGGTGCCGATCCGCCGGGATGAGGCCGAGCCGGAGGCCGCGGCCTCTCCTAGGAGACCCAGAGGAGCCGCAGGCGGCGGCCCAGGCCCGTGTTGGCCACCATGGCGCCCAGGGGTAGGAAGTGGCCCAGGAGGCCGACGACGGCCAGGCCCAGCAGCAGCCAGAGCAGCCGGGCGCTGGCGTAGAGCGGCCCCAGCCTGCGGGGGACGTCGCCAGCGTTAACGGGGCGGCCCTGTGGGTCCCGCCACCGCTGTCACCCGTCCCCGTACTCACCGCGCGCGCGGCGCCCGCGCGTATCCGCGGAAGTACTGCAGGCGGGCGCAGAGGTAGAGCAGCCCCGAGGCGGCCGCCGCACCTGCGGGGACACGGCCGCGCGTCCGGCCCGGCAGCCGAGGTGCCACCCCCAGCCCTTGCTGCCCCCACAGGAGCGAGGGGTTTTTCCTCCTTTACCTCATTTTTGAGAATTTGCCCCCCAGGCCCCACTTTGGGTTTTGTTTCCCCCGCTCGGCCCCACCTCGCCGCAGCCCCGTCCGCTCCATCGGCGACTTGGACACGGAGCAGCGGGACATGAGTGAGGGGTCCCCCGGCTCTTACCTTGGTGGAAGAAGATCCCGGCCACCCAGAGCAGTGAGATGAAGATGGGGAAGTACTCGGAGCAGTTCACCCTAGCAGGAGGCAAAACCAGAGGCAAAACGTGCGCAGGCGCTGGGGAGTGTGGAGGGGTTCACAAGGAGGAGGGGGCTCGAAGTGACGCTGGAGCAAACGAGCGGCTCCGCGTTGGACATGGCAGCGCCGTAGGCGAGGACAACCCAAACCCACCCTATCTTACAGCAAAAGAAACCCCAAAGCAGCGTTGGCCTCACCCAAGCGGTGCCCACGCTGCAGCCAGGAACAGCGAGTGGCAGAACGGGGTCCCCCGTGGCCCCCAAGGCTGCGATGCCCACACGGCCCCAGCACCCGCCCTGCAGAGTTCCCTGAACGTATTTCGGGAACACTCTCTTCCCCTTTGCGGAGCACAAGCCGAGTTTTGGCAGGACACAGGCCACGTGCTCCAAGCAGGAGCGGCCCGGCGGGCCTCGTCTGGCGCCACAGCTGCGCTCACTTCTTTCCTGTTCTTTTATTGTTTTGAGTGACCAAAGCACTGATTTTCTGCCCGAAAGAGGATGGGTCCTCTCACTGCTCAAAACACAGCGATTTTGGCTTCCCAAATTCTCCTACGGCTCTACAATTCCCTAGAGAATAATCTTAAACTTAGCTCCTGCAAAACAAAAAAAAGTCAAGAGGCCTCAGGGAGCCAGGGTGGATTGGGAGTTTAGGAAGGTTATTAACACTATGTTGGATGCTCTTGTACTTTGGAGCCACCATTAATGTTACTTACTTAATGCACTGACACTAAGCACCTTTACTGAGTCTTCCATATGGGTACTGATTTGTCATTTGTATTAATTGTAATTGTAATTCGTCTGCCTCTGCCAGACCAGAGCAAGAATCCTCTTTGCTGGGCAAAGAGGAGCCACTGAGCAAAATGCTCAGCCTCAGAAACCAGCATCACCGTGAGCTGCTTGCACCGTGCTCCAAGCTGGTGCACTTCTACATCTGCAGCCAAATAGAGCAAAAGGGAGGGGGGAAAAAGGCTAGAAAAGCCAGCATCAGCAGCACTAAGAGTAAGAAGGTGGTTTCACACAGCCCTTCCCAGAAACAACAGCATTTCCCTCAAGTCATATCTAGATGTAGTCACAGAAATCACCAAGTCAAAACCTTACTGAGCTCTGAAGATTCGCTCGAATTCAGGGTGCCCTGTTGTATCCGGAGGAGAGATCTTGTACTTCCGCCTGGCATAGATCACCTGCAGTGCAAAATAGGCTGAAAAACAAACAAATGCACAGGTAAAAAGTAACAGTCCAGGGGCATCAGATCCAGATGAGCTTTATCAAGTCAGGAACCACGCGAGCGGCTAGAGGAGACAGCTGATACCATCTAGGTCCACAGCCCAGCTCCATGAAAAAGGTCACGCTTGAGCTGGAGTCAATGGGCTAAATGTGCTCATTGTGTCACACCTGTACCCTAGGTTCAGGTTTGGTTATGCAGGCAAGGGACGTGGTGGCAGCAGGGCCACTTTGCATCATGATCTCGCGCTGCCGCCAGCAACGAGCCCGGGGGCAGTTCAGAGCAGATGGGGCTGCCTGGTGCCCAGGGCCCTGCACTGACGCCCGCAGCACCGAGGAGAACACGAGCGAGCCCTCACCCGCCCCGGGATTACTGCTGTTTTAGTCTCGCCGAACCGAGGTCATCGGGATCCTCCCTGCAAGCAGGCACTGGGAAGGAAGCAGCACTTTGCAGGATGCCCCACAGGCATCAGCCAAACTGTGAAGCCCCTGGTATTATTAAGCCAATTAGAGATGCTGCTAATCACGGCATTACGTGGAAATTGGGAAGGGGGGAGGATTTCTTCTCCCTTCCATTGCCGCGGGCAGCCCCAAGGCTCGAGGCCGCTGTGACAGCTGTGAGCCCGGGCCAGGCTTGGACACTGCTCCAGCACCCGCCGCTCATACGCAAGGGACACGGGCATTTTATCACAATTAAAAATTGTTAACATGGAGATTGTGAGGCCGTTGGATGAAAGTGTCATTCCCCAGGTGGCCGCTGCTGTACACTCTTACTGGAAATCGCGATTTTGGTACACAAACACCTAAACAATTCCCAGCAAAGCCACTGCCCCAGCGGCCGGAGCAGCATGTGCCGAGCTCGGATGGGCCACGTCCTCGCGGAGCCCAGGGTTGCTCTGATTTCCCCAGGAGAGACAGGCAAGGAGCTGGGACACAGCTGCATCCTCTAACCAAGAAGTTAAAAGCAGAACAGCAGGACGGCTGAAGGAAAGCAGAGACAGATGTTGCAAGATTAGAGACCAGGCAGATCCACGTACGCCTACAGAAGAGCATTAGAGCGTATGTAGAGGAAGGAGGGAATTAGAAATGTAAATAAACCGATGTTACATGACCTGAGTATTGTAAAATATATTGTACATTTAAATATACACAGAAAATAATTTAAGAAAGTAGACATGAGTGTTCTCATGCCTTGCACACCGCATGGATGAGTCCAGTCCTAAACATATGGTGGTGGCAGGAAGAGCCACAAACATGATTAAGGGACTGGAGCATCTATCTTATGAGGAAAGACTAAGCGAGCTGGGCCTGTTTAGCCTGGAGAAGAGATGGCTGAGAGAAGATTTGATCAACGCGGCCTGAGGGAGGAGGGGGCCAGGCTCTTCTCTGTGGTGGCGGTGACAGGACGAGGGGTAACGGCTTGAAACACGGAAAGTTCCACCTCCATATGAGGAAGAACTTCTTTGCTGTGAGGTGACAGAGCCCTGGAACAGGGTGCCCAGAGAGGCTGTGGAGTCTCCTGCTCTGGAGATCTTCCAAACCTGCCTGGACACGACACTGTGCTACGTGCTCCCTGTGTGTGCAGGGGGGTTGGACTGGATGATCTCTAGAGGTCCCTTCCAAACTCAGCCATTCGGTGATTCTGTGAGGAGGGACAAACATCCCGGTTATTCCTTGCTGCCGGTGCTTGAGGGTATCGTCCTGCCGGCGAGACGTGCCAGGCCCTTACACCAGGCGGGCAGGTCTGAAGTCAACCTGCCAGGCCGCACGGCCGGCCCTGCTCCAGGAGGCTCTTCATGGGGAGCACCTTGCCTGGCCTCCCCATCCCCGCACACATGGACATCTCTTCAGGGCAATCACCCTGTGTTCGCACAGCTCCAAAGCAGAGCTGAGCTACTGCACATGGGCTGGGGTGCAAAGAGGCACCAGCCTTCACCCGCACAGGCGCCCCGCAGCCGCTGAGCGCCCACAAAGCAGCCTCAGGCCCCGTCGCTCCACGAGCTCCGCTCGCAGCCCCGGCTCTGCAGGGCAGAGCTCCCGGCAGGAGCTGCCTCGCGCTCGGGGCGCCGCGGGGACAGGCCTCATCGGGGACAGCTCTCAGAGGAGGCGCCAGCCCTCCCCTTGCAGGGATCTCCCAAGCAGGGAGAGCTTTTCCGAGACAGGTCGGTCTATTCAGCCGAACCTTCAGAACGAACCCGCTGCCATTCACGTCGTGAGCTGAAGCTGCTGCGCCGGGGCCCGCGCGGCTCGGGGGGACCGAGCGCTGCCCGCAGAGCCCCTGGCTGGGGACAGCGGCCGGACTCTGCCCACAAACTGCCCGGCCGGAATTCCCGCTGGCATCGGGCGCGCTCCGGCGAGCCTGGCCAGCCGCGGCGCTGGCAGACAGCGGCGTTGCGTAAGCCTTATTTCCTTTGAAACCATACCAAAAAGGGGAAAGAAAAGAAGCATTTCTGGCCGCCACGTTCTTGCAAGCATCCAATGCAGGGCAGCAACATGTATTTCCACAGCACTGGGCTCAGCGCCTTGCTAAACTGGACATAATTAGCTTAAAAAAAAGAGAGAAATTCATTAAGAGCATGGGGAAAGCCTGCGGACTCCCGGAGCAGATTGCTCCAGTGCTTCCCAAGCACAGATCACAAGATCAGGCTACTTTGTCCAATCAAGCCTAGGTCGAGGATACTGAGTTTGCTCTCAAGCTTTATACCCGCCTGTGCTTTGCAGAGCATGAAAGTACAAAATGCCTAGGGCTGTAAACGTTAGAAGACACTAAATTCTTGTAAAACAAGCATATATATTGAACCAAGACAGTGGCAATTCAGGGACTGGCTGCTGAGGGATTTCTCAGTGGAAGGGATCTAGAAATCTTTCTATAAACGTTGCTTCATGTCTTTATTTGCCTATTTTCTTTTTGCTTGCATACAACACTCCATTCCCACTAAGTTCAGCAATAAAGAAAAGATTTGTAAGAAAAATAATCTTCCATTTGCACTTACGGGTATTTCTCTGTAAATTGTTTGAGGGGAAATCACTGATAATTCAGAAGTCTCCTACACTTTTAAAACACATTGTGTTTTTTAAAGAGGTTTAACATGGAGCTTTTTGTCACCTAGTGGCTGAGAATACATGAGACTGCTCAGAGGTTTCCATCCAAACATTTCTGAGGCACAGAGGTTCAAGAGCTCTAGGGCAAATGACTTCAGTAATTAAAAGAAAAAAAGAAAAAAAAAAAAGTAAATGTTCCTGATCAAACCTTCCCTTAGAGAAAGGTGAAGATTTTAATTTGTAAACTTACACTGTTTTATTAATTCTTACATTCTAAATATGCTTATGTCTGGCTGAAAGAGATCGCTTTTCAGCAAGAGATCTCAAAAAAACGAAAAACTTCTCATGGGGAATTGTCCAAAGGCCAGAGAGGGGTGAAGCTGGAGCCAACGGTGAAGTCAAAGCTCCCTAGGAGACACCTGGAGAGGTTGGTAAATTGTAGTTTTTCAGCACCTGAACTCCATGGTTTCCACTCGCTGTGCTCTGACACGGGAGTTCGCAGCCTTCTGAAAGAGGGGGCACTTCTGCAGAATGGAGGTCAGAGCAATTTTGCAGCTAGGGTCAAAATAACTTTCTGTCTCCTACATGTGGTAACACGGCACTGAGCTTCCTAGTTCCACACCGGCGTACCAAATTCCCAACATACCAGCGCTTGAGGAGCAGTTCTCTAGCATAGCCAACATTGACATGATCTAAAGTGACCTGCAGAACAGGCACATTTCAGCTCTCCCTGATCATATGCAGAATATCAAAAGTTTTAAAACTATTTAGACCAGGAGCACACAATATATTCCAAAGACCCACGCTATCAAATCAAAGCTCTGAAGCCTGGCTCCGTGCAGCAGGCCAAGAGCCACCGTCACACACACCCTTGCTAAGGGCAAGGCGGCTGCAGCAGCTTTCTGAGCTTTAAGCATTAATTTTCATGAATTTGCACTCTTACATCCATGACCGAAAAGAAAGGTTTGACGCTACATCATATTATCATGAGCTCATTCAAAAATATATTCTAAAACTAATTAACACAGTTATCAATGCTCAAGAAGCTGGTTTTATTCTTCATGAACAAGTTTGGGAACATTAGTAAAACCTCTTTTCATTACATAGAGACTTATGCCACAGTTAGTAGAAAATAATCAAACTTAAATAGGCATCAGCCTAAGACTCTTATGTCTAATTTCATTATCCCATGAGTGACACCAACTATCGCCTCTCACTTACTAATCTTCCTTGCTTAAACAGCTCAAACACTTGTAGTTGGTTGCAGCCTGCCAGTCATTTTACTCTCATTTTAATCATTACTGCTAATTAAGGCATTTTGGTTTACAATACTCATTAAAGTCTACTTGTTTCAACCTGTCATGCATCTCTGATGGCACAAAACACGTTCCAAGTGGAAAGCTGGGCACGAGCTAAGAATGCTGCAAAGAAGAGTTAAAGGTTTGCAGCTCTGTTAGGCAATGCTGGAGCTATCACAGCAGCCCAGCTTGATGCGTTAGCTTCCAAATCACTCCAGGCTCTCAGCACCTTTATTTGGCACGTGCTCAGCACAACTCAGCTACATGAACTAAACAAACACTGGCCACAGAGAAATACTTGCCTACTTCAAGCTCTTTTCCTATGCATTCTTGTCACCGTTGTTCATGTCCACACATGTGTTTGTGCATTGACTTTCATCAATTCAGCCAACTGCAAGAGAACATCCTCGCTCAGCTTGACTTTGCTTTGGCTACCTGTAGCAACTTTAAATCTTATAAATTACCTGCTAAAATTCAATCATAGGAAATATTTCACCTTAAAACCCTTCAATTGTTGGAATTGGTCTAAGTTTACAAGTAAAACTTAACTTTCACTTCCTTGTGGGGTACAGGCTTTGAGGCTTGCAAATCATTTTAGCTCCGGTTAAATAACGAATTTCCTCATGTGTAACACAGCTGTAGGGAAGAGCCAAATAATTTGCATTATTTTACCATGCCAGACAAAGGCGTTCTTCATTCTCAGGGATGATGAGCACAATACAGGAACGAAGCATACCAAAATTCAGAACGAGCTTAATGCTACCAAGGGTATATAGAGGGATACAAAGGACATGTACCTTGCTCCAGGACTCCCAGGACAGTGACGGTGGCGAGCAGGTCGATCTGGTTTCTCATGCTGCTCACTAGTGAGTGGACCAAAAAAGAACAGTCAGGTGCAAGGAGTGTATGAGAGCTCTCCAATTCCCTCTCCCACCACAGCATGCCCTGCAGCCTGCTCATTGCTGCACAGCAGCACGTGTTTCCTCCACAGCATTAACTCTCCCCGTGCCACAGAGCAGGTTTCCACAGCAGGGCCAGGCTCCCCAAACACTCAGTTAGAGCCAGGTAGCTCTTGCTGAACTTTGTAACAGCAGCTGCTTTGGGTGCTCAGCAAAACTGCAATTTTAATTACAGATTTTTCTACCGTGTCAGAATGACTTATGAACTACTGGCAATTCAAAAAGGATGGAGATTTTTCCATCCCTTTTATTACTAGCTTTAATCAGTTCTAAAGCATCTAAGCTATATGTAAGATGGTAAAAAAAAAAAAATGCTAAGCATTTAAAAATTATCAACTTGGCCTATTCCTCTTAAACTGAGTACTATGTTGACCTTATTAAAGATCTTCTATACTTTAATTATAACACTTTAATTCTGTTATTGGAATTTTTTTAAAAGTTTCCAAGTGTTAAGCCCCTTAACTGGTTGCTTCTGTAAATCCACCAAATAAAGAGTACAGTCCTTGTTCTGTGCTCAGTCACTTTTTGCATTTTTGGGGGGTTTTCAGTTCTTCAGAACAAACATTTTCCTGGCTAAAAGGCAGAACCCAAGTTCTGAGGTGAGGATGGGTAGCATGTAAAGGATGTAGAAACAAGCTGACCTTCAGAAATGTTGAATTGACAGCAGACTAAATTATATTGTAAAATGCAAAGCTTGAAAAGTGGGAATACCATAGCCCTCTATATCTTTTCTCCCTAATACAGAGAAAAATGTCCATCAGTTAAAACATTAGCAAATTTGCTCCAAAACATGGTATATAAATAAAAGACTACTCTGACTTCAAAGTTTTGGACCCTAAAAAGAGGAAAAGGGTATTACTCATTACCAACCTAAGTTTCTCAATCTAATTTTCTGTCCAATTTTCCACGCACACAGTCATCTCGATATGGAATTTGTACATGATACCAGCAAGACACCCGCAGTCTATATGTTAGATACTGCTATTCTAGATCTTCATTTCCTAAAAACCCCCACTGTGACACCTCATCAAGTTAAAATCTTTCCAATCTTTCCAGTTAATTTGAACACACGCACTGAACATATTTGTAAAGCACCAGGATTAAAAAAAAAAAATAAGTCCCTCCCTCGGCAGAACACTCGTGCAATGCAGCTTCCTCCCTCCAGTCTGATAGCAGACCCAGACTGGAGGTTGATTTTGTATTTCTATTTAATGAAATCTGTTGGTGACCAGCGACTTTCATTTGAGATCTCTAATACATAAAAATCAGAGGGGAAATGCCATAAAATCTACTTGTGCTTACACCATCTCAATAACCAGCTTAAGCTTAGAGATCACTTTTGTTACGGACTCAGGAGAGTCAGTGCATCAAGAGGGAGGAATTAAAAATAAAGTATGTGTGGGGGGGAGGCTAGTTTCAGAGCAGAGGTTGATCACGAGCTGCCAATGACTCCTTAATATTCTCAGAAAAACCTGCATGTGCAAATGTTCTTCAACTTGATGACAGGTTGGGAAGCTTCCATTTTACTCACCTCAATAAAACCCCTTCAATGGCACAATAAGGCAAAAGTTGAAAGTAACAATACAACAGTTCCCATAGGCTACAAGTGCCCCCCGCTATTATAACTTATGACGTTTGATTCTTTCTAACCTTATGAAGTTGCATTCCCCCTCCTCCCTGCAGATACTGCTCAAAAGGTGGAGAAGGAAACACACCCCAGCAATGCGGGGTGCACTTGGTGGAAAGTGTTTGAAATCTCCAAGCCGGCGCATTAAACACCGCAGCGATACAGAAACGCTCGTCAGTCCGTGCCGTGGGGAAGGATCTTTTGAGTATTTGCAGTTGATTTCAATTCTTACCAACAGAAGGACGGCTGAAGTTGCTCTAACATGTAAGATGAACACAGCTTTGGCAAGAAACACCTCGGCTACACTGTGCAATTTTTTTTCTTTATCACTATTGCTGTATCTGTGGTTGGAGAGAGATATTTGAGATGCTGGTTTAGAACTTCAGAAGACTAGATACAATCAGTTAAAAGTAACACTTGACAAACAGGAAATACTACATAAAAGAAGAATTTTTAGGTCTGCGTAGAGTAACATGATTCAAACTGTTTGAAATGTTCAAGTCATTGCAGTAAGTCATCAAGTAATGAATTGACGACTACCTGATAACAATAAGAACACATTAACATCCGAACTTACAGCAGTGAAAACTGGAGTCCCTTGGACAATGATCGGGCCAAAGATTTTTGCTTTATTTCTATTCTCATCAACACACACAAGCTCGATCTTAACAGAGGCTCAATAGTCTAACAAGATCTGAAGAATATTCTTTTCTCCCACATCATCTTCAGTCCATCAACACTACACAGTGACTTAGTGACCTTCACATGTCAACTTCAGTCCAAATGCCTCAGATAACTGGCTGCCGTGTACTTTAATCCTGATCAGAAACATTAACTTACGTTTGTAGTGCGTCTGACTTCTCACTTCTTTTTTGTGTGGTCTGCTTACCTCAAACTCACATTATCTTTGCCTTTTGGCAAAACGCATGGAAGTAAATTTGAATATTTAAGCCTGGATATTTCAAAGGAACGCAAGCATTTTTGGGGGGAACTACCAGTGATTTTCCACATGAGTTCTGAGAAACTTCTGCTACCTTTTTCATCTTAGATTTAGAAATAAGAGTAAAATATTGCTTAATAACCATAACAAGTACTATCTGCAGATATATTACCTAGCTTGATGACTTTAATTGCATTAAAAGACAACAGTCAAGAAAAAGCAGATATGGCTTAAAGCTAAGTGTTGTTTTGGAAATAAAATTGAAGTCTGTATTTTAACCCAGTATTATCCTGTTTAAATGGAACTTTCTAAAAAATCACAGAAATTGGTAAGACACGGCAGAAGAATTTGAGTAACAGGCTCACCAGAATTCTGTACTGGGATGGAGGAGGCCATCTCACCAGGAACAAGGATGCACAACACTTTGCTCAGTTCACACAAACGTATAAAGTCACACCGTATGTTTAATACACTAGCAAAATATTTATTTTATAATGATAAAACAGAAGTGAAGGATTTTTTTTGGTGTGCACCAGTAATTGTAGTAAAAGAATAAGGGGGGATTAATGGACTCTTTATACATTTCAATGACAAAAAAATCATAAAGGTTAGCAAATTCAACTGTTCTCCATTTACAAGCATAAAACTTACCATAATACCCCCCCAAACACATATATAAAGAATTATAGTTTTAAAATCTATAAAAAGTAAAAAATATACAGTCAGAAGATCTAACTCTTATTCAAATCTTTAATATAAAATTGTAAACATTTATTTACACAAAGGAAATGTGTATAACAAAATTTTGAGCACCCTTTTCAATTGAATTGTGGTATTTGGAAGGCAGTGGATGTTGCACAGTGACACTCTCACCTTTCCTACCCAGCCAAGACCGCAGTTTATAAATAAAGCCATGGGCGGCTGGCCAGGTGAAGTTCAGGGGAGCTACGTTTTATTGCTCTGAAGCTGCAGCAAATGGAAAGCCCAAGTGCATAAACAGACAGCTACATGGGAGAGGGCAGGAAGGCAAAGCCCGGCCCTATCCACGCACCTATGTACATCTAAACCCTATTTTCATTTCTACTGAACTGTTTCAACATTGTTACAGTGATACCATGTTTTTAATAGCCTGATTGTATTATGTGGACAGGGACCGCGAACAGAAGCCAAGGCTGGTGTTTTTCTACCAGGTTAAACACTGCTGGGAGCCTGTTCACACACGCAGACCAAAGGGCGCTACCAGCAGCTCTGCCCGCGATCGCGCTTCAACTTCGTTCAACGGGGCCACGACCACTACAGACACGGCCTCGTCGTCGGATCTAGACACCTTCCTGAACAAACCCTCGGGTCGAGCAGGGCAATATCCGCCTCAACTTCCAGAAACAGGAGGAAAAAGTACATCTGCATTTCCCGGACATTTAGCTGGACTGCGTTTTTGGTAGTAATAATGCAAAGAGCAGATGTTCTTTCCCTCCAATTAGGAAACCGCAACTGGATGGATTGTATTTTGACTGATTCAGAAATATAATCTGTGTGCAAAATCTACTGGAGAATGTAGCAGATCTCACCACAATCTAAACAGGGAAGAAAAAGTCTGAGTCCTGCTACCCTGTTATTTCTCTGAAGTGTTTGTAAGGGGGAGAAAAAAAGTGACACTACAGGATGCCACCTGAAATTATGAGGTCCCAAGCACCCCCAAAAGGAAGGGAAGGCACACTGGTGCAAAGTTAACCCTTAAAAATAAAAATACAGCAAATACTCCTTCCCCTGCCATTGCTAGTTTATCTATACTCTTCTAGTGACCTTACCTTGGACCAGTTTTTGGTTTAACTTAATAGTAAACCAAACTCACTAGCTTTTTTTTTTTTCTCAGATTGCCAGTATAAAAAAATTAGCATCATTATTTGCATATCAACTACTTATTCTAGAAAATATCAGAAGAGTGTCAATAACGAAAGTCACTAACACTTTTGTTTCCCATCCAAGAACAAGCTCTATGTTATCTTTCCGAAAGCTCTACGAGGGATTAAGTCCGCTGCAGTGAAGTTTTATCCACTATTCAATGGTGGGAACCACTGATCAATGCACATTTTCACCAACAGTTCAACATGATACAATATCCAATCTGTTTAACAGAGCATAAACAATTCACACTAGGTAAGTGTGTAGGACAAACCATGTTCCATGCATATTTGGAAAGGGTTAAAATATTAGTGTTAAAAAGCAGTTGTTTAAAAGTGCAAATTGTCTGATAAAGAAGCTGCAGATACAGTAAAATACTTTCCTCCTTCGAATGCAATGTTATCCTTCACTTTCCCTCTCCCATTCTGGAAAAAAAATCCTCTCATTTCTCTGCAGTGCAGAAAACTCCTGAAGAAGCCAGTCTGTGCTGAAGGAAATTGCTTTTAAATCACAATGCTAGGTTTGGTTAGAAAATTTAAAGGAGTTTTCCAAAACAAAAAAAAAAGGTGGTTTTAGAAAGGGAAGAGGTATCTGTGCATTCAAAACAAAAGCTTTCAACTTTATTTTCATTTTAAAATAAACATTAAGGCAAGGTGGTTTGTTGGTGGATAGGGGATTTTTTGGTAGAAAGTAAGGACTTTGGAACACTGACTGTTCCCGCTGCGTTTTCGTCCTTTCTGGGACTGACCCCAACGTGTGAATGAGAGGGTCTCCTTGGGCCAAGCTGAAGAACCAGCATCTGCTACAAGGGATATTAAAGTAAACCCACCTGTCAATAGAAAGGTTATCAAAACTCACAACCCTTTTTTATTTTTCTGTTTTTTTCAAAGGTATTTAAAGGGGGAGACTTCCATATTGGAGCAATCCTGACAACAAGTACTCCCAGGCTGCCTGTGCTATTATTGCTGATAAGGACTTTTCACCTCTCAGCCAAATTCATTTCTCCTCATTTTATCCTGAAGTGACAAAGTCTTGTGCTCATGTCATCACTGGTAACTTTTGGGAATCAACTGCTCTCAAAAGTTAGTTTTACTTTTTACAACAAAGAAACAACAAGATGAACTGTCATGAAGCAAAGCCTTCATTTAAATACAACTACCTTTGGAAATAAGTTATGAAGAAACAGGTGCAAAGTAAATGGCTTTACAATTCATGTTAAACCTACTATAGTTTAAAAGTTCTCCCATAAGAAATTCCCCCTTTAAACACAGCAAGGTATAAGCCAAGAACTGTGCCCCTCTAAAACAGAGTGCAAACTGCAGCTTAAAAGACTACAATCTATTAAGAAGACTACCTAGGCTAACTGGCCAGGTTTTAATACTTTCTTTCATCTATCACCAGCATCTAGAAACATTTACCATGAAATATCACTTGCTTATTGGGAGTACAGGCACACGCTTCAGCCATGAAAAAAGAACAACTGAAAACATCTTGCAAGCGTACTCAGTTGCATACACTCTCTTCTCAAATAAAAAGTCAGAAGCCTGATGGAAAGTACTGTAATAGCATGTCAAGCTACGAACAATAATGATCACAAGTAATAGCTGCAGGAGACTAAGCCCTAACCACAATTTGTGCAACTATCTGCTTTCTTTCTGAACTATTTCTGTGGAATTTCACTTTTAAATAATTAAAAAATAATAATTTCAGAACACTGCAAGTGAGATTTCTGAAAGGCTGGCTAGGATGTGCACAGTTCTGTTTGACCTGTTCAGCTGTGCGACATCCTAGAGACATGAAGACAAACGGCGCGACTCGTGCGGACCCGCTTGGTGCGCCGCGACCACGCAGCAACGGCCATTGAGAAGCAGCTCCAGTCCCTTTCCCAACCGTTTACCTCTAATGCCAGCAAGTCTCCTCAATGCCACAGGTTTTTTGGTCCAGGTGTCATTTATATTCCATGAAATAATTAAAAAAAATTACCCCCCCAGCTCCATTCTAATGAGTTCCTAACAACTCATCCAAATCATTCATCCACTCCTCTGAAGTCCTGTTTTTCAGCAAAGAGTCTATCAGATCTGTGTCACCAGTCAAGTTCTGAAGTCCGTTATTGCCCGACTGGCTGCTGTAGGCAAAAGGCAGCTCTTGGCTCGTTGTCCTCACGGGGTACCCTTGGCTACAGTGCAGGTTACCCCTGTTGGGCAGTTGCTGATTTGGATTCTGGTTGAAAGCAGTCAGATCTGGAACAGCCTGGTTCATGCCAGGCAAGACTTGCTGCGAGGGGACCTGCTGCTGCGCAGGGGGGTTTGTCCGCTGCTGTGCGCCCAAAGATGACGACAACATCTGCCCAGAGACAGCAGCATTCATGGAGGTCATGGGTCTGCTGGTGCTTAGGCTTACCTGAGGCATTCCTTGAGCAAACTGCTGGTTGGCCATCTTTAGATGAGTTTGTTGCATGTGGAAAGAGGAGCTGGCAGTAAATGGTCCTAAGCCACCGTTTCCTTGCGTCTGGCTGTTAATATTAGGGATACCTTGGTGTTGCCAGGATGGATTTTGAGCCCCCATAGCAGCTGGTACTCTTGCCATCTGCGGCTTGGATAAAGTCGGATTCAGTGCCCCTTTACCGTGCTGCTGAGAAATACTCGAGTTTGCCAAGGCGTTCTGCCCGTAGGCGGCAGGAACGGCAGCCCCCTGGCCCAGGCTGCCCTGTCTCTGCATGGGCGGCTGCCCGTTGGCGCCCTGCGCCGCGTGCTGCGGGACCAGCTGCGGCAGCCCCGACGCCAGGTTGTAGATGGCCCCGCGCTGCATGTTCTGCAGGCTGCCGTACTGCGGCACGGCCCGCTCCTGCGGGCTGGAGCCCGACGGCAGCGCGGGCACGGAGCCGTGCCCGGGCCCCATGGGGAGCATGTTCTGCGTCTGGGGAAACATCCGCGGGCTACTCGAGTTGGACTGTCCTAAATTGCTCACCCCAGGCATGGCTGAAGACGACCCTGAAACACAAGAGAAATGTTTTGTATATTAACCATTTTGGTTCAGCTAGAGCCAGGCGAGGCCCGGTGACCCTATGCTCCAGCAAGGAGGTGCAGCTGCCTCTAAATAAACCAATTTCTGCAACTGACAGAGAGCAGCACAAAGTGTCAGTTGCTGCCCCAGTTAGCAGCTGAGCTGATCTCAAACCACAGATATGACAACATCCTAAAAAATTTGAATGTCACTTCTGGAGTTATTCTGAAAAATTATTCAGCATTATTCTGAAAAAAGGCAAAGTTTAAAAGTAGGACTCCACTATTTCTTTGTGTGCAGAAGTGTGTGCACACACACACTTCAAAGTACATGCACAATATACCAGACTCTTAAAAATACCTGACTGCATAATACTGTCAGTTATCCTGTGCACCTATATTGTATCTCACATCATACCACTGTGGTATTTGCGGGCGACATTTTCCTAATTCCGGAAACTTCTTCTGCTTTGTATAACTTTCAGCAGTCTTTTTTTGGTCAAGTACCTTTGGCTTTTTCATGACGAAACATTCACTATGATGATTTGCAAAGACTGATAATCACACAGGATGATTTGCAAAAATAAATCATCTCAGCAAAGCAAAGAGACACCAAAAGACCTTTGCCCTTGTCAACCCCAAGTAAAAATGTTCTTGCTGCAGGAGAGAGAGCCCCTGTACTAAAAGCAACTGATGGGGGGCAAGGGAAGGGCACAGAAAAGCCTGTGATATTCATTATGGCAGCATATATTTTAACAGATCTGCCCCTATATTTTTGCAAAAAAGGATGCTGCTTATCACAGTTATCACTGTGATAGCTACTGGGTATCCTGTTATGTAAGGAGTTTGTTTTTTTAAAAAACTGTTCTCTAATTCTTCCACATTCATGATACTATTTTAGCTAAATGGTAACAACATCTTTTATTTATCATTATTAGTGTACTAAATACATAGCAAATTTCTTCTACAAAACACCCACACAGGATACCAATATGTAACAAACAGAATTAAGCCTGCATTCCCCTCTATAGATAGCAGGAGTAAAAGCATTAAGAGTTTGAATTTCATCCTGGTAAGTGAAGGCAATAATAAGTCATGTGGCTTTAGTTAATGAATGTCTGCAGCAAATACAAGCAGAAGTGATGTTAGGTTTCAGAAAAAAAGAAAATCCTAACATCACACAAATGCAAAAAAGCTAGGGATATTTACAGTCTGCAAAGTGAAGGGGTGATACAAAAAGACCTTTAGAAAAAAAAAAGATAATTAAGAATTATACCCAGTTCCAAAGCAAAATTAAAGAATCAGCAATGTAAGTTGACCTAAACAAGGTACCAGGACAAAGGAGGCAGTTTTCAATTGAATCACAGTACAGCTCAAAACATTATGGCATAATGACACAGCATTTAATTAATTAAAAGCTATCCAATTTGGGAACTTTGAAGACATCTTGTTTTTAGTCCTTAAATTTCTTTTGGCCGCTAATTCAACTGCCACATCTGCTTACCTGTGAACTGTCCAACCTGCTGCTGATAGGGATTCTGGGGCTGATCCTGATACTGGGGAGGTGGCCGGGTCAGGTGCCGCTGCAGCTGCTGCTCTTGCTGGTGCCGCTGTTTCTCCTAGGAGAGAAGAGGCAAATACCACAGAATTAGAAAACGAGTGAAGGAATTTTTTCCAAGAGCACCTCTCTTGGATAAGGACCAAGAGGTGTGCACACTTTTACAAGGAGATAGCTTCAGCAGCATTAAAAAGTTTGTTTTTCTTCCCTCCACCCCCCCAAGGTTCACTCAACTAAGTCCGATAAAGAAAACGAGGAACTTGGAGACAACAGCATGCATTAGGGAAACTATTGCAATGCATATCTGAGTCCTTCAGAACACTGCCAAAATCAGGAATATTAGCCTTTCAATCAGTAATACATTCAGTGGATTTTCAGAAATCCTTTAAAGACACTAACTGGTACAAAGCAAGGAAGAAAAAACGAGTGTGTATTAAAAAATGCATATTTTTTGCTCCTTGTCTCCGTATCATTTAATCTTAACAAGATATATAAAATAAAGGCATTAAAAAGTATAAAGAAATTTTAAGTCTTTAGTGGGAGGGAGAAGGTGCACATGTGTGAGAGTGCATGAGACTGCACCATCAAGATCTTGGTGTGCTGTTAAACAGCCAAAATGCTACTTTTACAGTATAAGGGGTAGCCTTTCTGGCTTTTATTCCAGAGATGAGATTCAGTCAGACTAAGTTTTGGGAAAACTAAGAAGTGATACAGTGGCCAACTGCCTACTTACCTAAAACATTGCACAGGGCATAGAAGGGGACAGAAATTCCCTTCCAAGTATACTGGGGTGAACGAGCAAACATTAAGCCTTTAAAAAGGGACTCGCACAGTGAAACAAATAAGTAGATTTAAAATGTCTACAGCTAGGAAGTTGTTGAGACATGCAGAGGAATGAAGAGCACAGGCTCCCTCACACAAGGGACTTGCCACCCGCAGGACCAGTCAGACCTGAAAGGGGCTGACCACAGAAAGTGGGGAGAGATGCCACAGATCTGCAAGAAAGCATGAACTCGGGGTGCCAGCCTCAGCAAATGGAAAGGATGCGGAACAGCAAAGGCAAAGAAAGCTCTAGAGTGGAAGGGAATGGCACTGAAGTTAGTGGAAACCACAGTTCTTTTGTAAAATAGAGACTAAATGTTTCAGAAGCCTTTTTGTAGAGCTACTTCCACTATCAGAAGTATGTGTAGAACATCAGATTCGAAAGCGGAGAGGTTCTAGCCAGTGCAAGACCGAGAAATGAAACTAACGCAGCATCCAAGTCTGATCAGCTCCAACTTAGCAAGAGGGCTCCATCTAGTCTTAGTTATAACCAAGTATCACATGGTCAACAAAAGAAATGAGCCAGGACTTGTCATAACCATAGTCCCACAACGCTGCAGATTCTCCTTATTCAAGACTTCACGTATATTTACAGTCTGGAGGAGAGTGTCATTTCCTCTTTTCTTAAATAATGCTTCTAAAAGACAACTGCCTCAGCAAAAGCTAACTCCCCCCCCAGTCATTATCTGACCTTCTTTCTCCAGCTCTATTTTCTACACTATCATTGTAGTAAAAATCCTGCTTACCAGGACAACTCACAACTTTAAAAGCTTCTAATAGTGCTTTAAACTAAAAAAAGACATATTCCCAACCATTATTATTTGAAGGACTCCAGAACATTTCAATGTACTTTAATTATTATTCTTGTGCATATGTACAGTTCATTGTCTTGTTCTCTGAATCAATGGCTCTTTTCTTTACTATCCCCAAAGTCAACACTTTCTAGCAGTGCAGATCGTTAATCCCCTGCTCCCACCAAAAAAAAAAAAAGAAGAAAAAAAGAAAAAAAAAAGGCAAGTTCTCCCTGGCTCTCACACTTCTTTGAAAATTAATCTCCCACTTCCTTCATACTAGACACTGGTAATTTCTTTGTACATATAGTAGCTAGAACAGGCCTGTATGGGTTTTTCCTCCTCAAAGATGCAGGAAAGCACAAATAATGGGAATTAAAGCCCTCTAGGCTGATTTCCAACTGAAAGACTTGCAAAAGGTCTAAAGCTTAGAAAGGTTCACACAGGAAGCCGTTTTCAAGAGACACAGAAGGACCTTTCTGCACAGTCTAAAGGGTAGCAGAGTTAATTAGCTGTTTAATCAATTTCCCCAGTAAAAAGAGACATTTTAATATTTGAAACATAACTGCTGTAGCACTTATATAGGAGAAAGCAGACATGTTCAGCTTACAGATTCGGTCTGTACTAATTGCTCCCATTTTCAGAGCTCTGCGAGCTTATCAGCAGCCTCCCAGCCTTGTCTTTTGTTTTGCTGATCTCATTTGCCTGTCTTCCTCCACAAAGGATCACACCAGCCCTGCCATGATACCTCCTCTCCTTGTAGTTATCAGCTTGCACTTCCACACAAGCAAATTCCACCCATTTTATACTCTTAGTTCACAACTCTTCATTCCACTCTTACAATAGCAGAAAAACTAAGCCGCAGCAGTTAAATGTGTTTGAGATACTCATATAAGCATACTGAACAGTAATCACTTTTATTACATCAAAATGTCTGGTAATTTACAAACCCTGTTTGCAAGGTGATAACCATCCTGCACGATTTCAAGTGCTGCTTCAGGCTCCCAAAGCCAATCAGCAGAAAGACAAACGACTGGTTCTTACCTGCTCAGCGAGAAGGTGTTGCTGCCTCTGTCCCAGCAGGAACTGCTGCTTCTGCTGCTCCATGAGCAAGTGCTTTTGTTGCTGCTCCCTTTGCTTCTGCTGGTCCATGAGCAGTTGGTGCTGCTTCATCACCGCTGCTTGCTGCTGGTTGCTGAGATAGGACGCGCTGCTGTGGTTACCTGCCATGGACACCGAGGGAGCCTGGGCACCAACGCCGGGGCCCGGGACAGAAACGGGGACACGAGGAACATTAGGAGAAGGGTTTTGATCCTGCAGAATACAAAAGGCCACGCAAGTTACAGGAGGTTAGCTCTCCAGGCTTGACAAATCTCATGTAGTTACACGGATGAACAAAGTCACTTTCACAGTGAAAACCACAAGGAATTATATGCTCAAGAATACAAAAAATGTCAATTACTGCTTTTTGTAAATTCACATAGCTATTCAATAAAAATTAGAATGGCTCTGTCATCTTTATGCAATAACTTCTCTATTTAAGAAGCTTCTGAAGAGACAAAGTGCTATACAGTTTTCAGTTCAGTTAATCAAAGACACCAACAGTCCCATTTCTCAAGCACCAGACATGAAAGTGAGAGATTGAAGTTAGTGTCACAGGCTCCAAAACATCCAGCAAGAGAGGTGTTAACTGCTACCTCACCATATTCCCAAGTTACAAACCAAGCAGATGCACATGGCTTTGCATGCTTCTAATCAGCCCAGTCACAAACAGTTCTTCAAATCCACCAGCCTCAGTTAACTTTGGTAGCAGGATTTCAAACATTTGAATTATCTTTATACAAAACACTTAAATTCTACCTTTTCTGACACTATCTAATTCAGCAAGTGTTTATGCCTCTCCTTTTGAAGTTGTTTTTGATACTAACATACTATTTCATACTTGCAAGTAAAGGGGAAGAAGGCTTATCAGTGACCAAAGCGAAGTCTAAATCATCTTTTCCAGCAATGCAATTGCTACTACCATCCCCAGAAATACTACTACAGAGTTAACCTAGTTTCATTATTCTTCTTCATAAGTATCTGCATTTTCAGGAGAAGAGAAATCAGGGAAAAAAAAAAATCAATTACCACCAAGTAAAAATAACATGAAGTAATTAAGACTCAATACTGTTCGCTTTGTACCAGCAAATCCATTTGAAATTTGACTGGAAATTTTTGCCATTTCCAAGCATAGTTCAACCTCAACTCTAATTATGCCAACAAATATCACCTTCAATATTAGAATTTAGCTAATGAGCTAGGCTGTTGGTTTTTATTCCTTGCAGTTTCATCAGGAATCATGAGCCAAATATAGGTAATGCTGTGTTGTGCAAGTATGTGCAAGCTTTTGACAAATTCTCCAGAAGTGTTAATTAATATTTTTGTTATTTCAGTGCAATGGTGACAATGTACATGTAAGGTCACCTTCAGGGCTCTCAGCTGGGAGGGAGAGCCTCATCTTACAAGGCATACATTGGTCTCAGTTTTATATCAGTGTGATCTCTCCCACAGATTAACCAGTTATTTCCTTTACTGTTCTTTACTTTGCCTTACTGAGGAAGCATATCTAGGTAACACCTTTGTTAGAGGAGTTTTAATCCTTCTAATAAACACGTCTTCAAAAAGTCACCCAGTCCGTGCATCACAGGCACAAGTCACAAAATTCCAAGTGTCCTCCCCTCCACCCACTACACAGGTTTCACCCACAGGATACCTGTAATACCAGGTGTACCCTGGTATTTACTGTTGCAAAATCCTTTATATTATCGTAAGACAAATGAGCACAACCAACACATCTTTATAGAAATAAATAAATCTGAAGCTTATTACTTCAGCACACAAATATTGCTATTAACTTCATTCTTAAAGACAGATCCCTTCCCATGCTTCCCCTATTCCCATCGACTTAACTAGGGCAAATTCTTAGCTTTGAAAAAGCCCAAGAAACACCCCCCAAAACAAGCAGCTCACTCCTTTTCAAAGACAAGCAACTCAAGACACATCTGTTTATAGCAAGTCAGCTCTGAGAGAAGTGAGGGACTGAAAAGCTGCAGAAAGCAAGGCTTCTTTGAGAATGTTGTTTAAAACCAAGGTGTTACGAAAGTTATTTTAGGCAAAGGTTTACACAGCATCTATTTATCTTTGCAAGTAGTAATTTCTGCAATGTGTGACAAAATTTGTTCCCCACATGTATATTAAGCTGGAAATCATAAGTTGCCAGCATTACTTAGAATGTTGTGTATTAGAAACGATCCTCAGCAGAAAATACAGTTATTGATTCTTTTCCTGGCTTGTTGCATATTCTTATTTTCTACTTCAAAGACAAGCAGCAACTGTTTTGAAATATTTCTAAGTAATCTATATTCTGATCTTACTGATCCAACAACCTGTTGCAAAACCTTCAATCTGCCACTGAACAAAGTCAACAATAACTGCAAAGAATGAGAATATGCACCTGACTGTGGGGCAGGAGAGGTCGGTAGGCGATGTTCCCGGATTTCGGCTTCAGCAGGATCATCCCATTTTGGTCATCGCTCACGTGAGGCAGCGGCGGCTGCTGCCGTTGCTGTATGTAAGCCAGCATGGAAGTCTTGTTCTGAGCAGGTAATGAAACTCCCTGTTCACATTCCACCTTGTAATGGGAAAGAGGCTTGGTGTTTCCGTAGTCTAGCATGGAGCCTTGATTACTCACAGGGTTCTGGTTCAAGCTGTTTTGCTGGTGACCCAGCATGCCCACGTGATAATTGCCTCCAGCTCTTGGTGAGCTTTTATTTCCCATATTAGACATCATGAGTTTCTGATTGTTGAAGTCTGGCTGGTAAACCGAGGGACTGGTGGGATTTTCCATGTTATATGGGACAGCCAGCGGACTGTGAGAAGGCCCAGACTGTTGCCAGCTGGACATCTGATTAGGTTGGTGGACTTGGGAAGCTTGTTGCTGGTTCTGCAGCATCTGGTCTCTCTTCTGCTTGGCAGCAATCTGCTGAAGTTGATGAGCAGAGGACATTTCTTTGGCACCTCCTGTGCCCTTCCCAGGTAACAGCACATTGGGGAGAGGCCTCTGGACGTTCTGAGAGTGGTTTGATGCCTGCATCATGGGCTGGTTGGGATTTTCAGTCATTGACTGACTGGAAGGCTGAAACATTGCCTGAGAACTACCAACTGCTGGAGAAGCAGCACTTACAGGCACAGAAGCAGCACCCATAAATGCTGAACCTGAAGAAGTGGATCTAACCTGTGGAGATCCCATCTGTTCCTGTTCAAAGGCTGGAGAAAACTCCGTCTTTATGTTAATATCCTGTGGCAAAGGAGTCTGTGCAGCCGAATTTGAAGAATCTGCATCCTTTTTCTCTTCAAAGTCTTCATTAAAGAGATCCTTCATGTCTTCATCAGGCACTGATCTATTAAGCTCATCAATAAGCTCCTTCCATTCTTGCTCATTAAGATTAAGATCAGGCATCAAGTTGTTCTGAGAAATAGAACCCCCTGCTCCAGCAATCATACAAGGAAGATCATCCACAGGCTCCTGCTTGAGTTCCTTGTTCAAACTCAAAGGAAACGAATCATCAGCATCACCACCTCCATTCATCTGCAGGTTGGAATCTGGAAGACACTTCTTGCTAATGCCATCTAGTCCCACTGAATGTTTCCCATTGAGTTGTAAGGTATCTGTGCTCGAGGATTTCTTATCAGGGTGATGCAGTGGAGAAACAGGGGGCATCCCGTTGGAAGAACCGCTCACTCCACCGAGACCATCATCACGACGTAGTTTCTTGGACACAGAAAATACATCACCGTAGCCATTCTGCTGGTCTCCGTTCTGAGGGGAAGCAGCACTATCAAGCTTTCTTTTCACAGTCTCATGGAGCTGCTAAAAACAAAGAAGTTATTTAATTATGTATACATTGTATTTTATACATTAGAATAATTATTTCTCAACAAAACACAGTCCAACTCTGAATAAAAAGTTAAAAAAAAATTAGACCTGTGCTTTAATAAGATTTGTTTTACATGTCATCACACAAGATGACATCCTTCTTATAATCTGCCAGAATAAACCTGCAAGTATGTACTGGATCAAACACAACCATTCTCCGCCGCCACCCCCCCCAAAAAAGCAAATACTTGGAAAACAATAAAAAGTTGAGATTCCTGTGAAAAAGGATTTGTTTAATGTACCTGAAGTCTAATTGTGCTGCAGGACTACTTTATAAAGCAGTCACAAGTTTAAATACTTAAAAAAGACTACTTTTATTGAGATTATAATTTTTGGAGGAACTTTATGCAAGTTTCATACACAATAACATTTTTAGCACTAAGGACCACGGTCCATTTCACACTTATCTAAACAGTAATTCAGAGTTCGACAATTTTATCAGGTATCTTTTTTTTTTTCTTTCCTCGTTTGCCAGCTGCTGGTCACCACAGACCTGGTAGGTACCAGAGCACCAGGCAGCCGGTCTCCCTTCCAGGGAACTCTCTTATTCATTTCCTTGTAGTGCCACCTAGAAGCAACTAGCAGGAACAGCAACAGGACCTCCACAACCACAGTTTAGGTCCCTTTGCTCAACTTCATAGTTCTGGCAAATGTTTCAAGCACAAACTTCTTTGCAGTGATCTCAAAAAAATTTTGGAAACATAATTTACGCACACACCAAAAACGGCTATAAGTTTTTCCTTCCTCCAGTTGTATTCCATGATACAAGAAGTTTTGCTTTGCCTCCCCTGGGACTCCTACATCAACACAGACAAACCTGCAGGGCACAGACGCTGCTCCAACGAGCAGAGCATTTAAAGAGAGCTCCCAATAGCTTCCCTGACCTGCACGAGATGCCACTTCAGTCCTCAGGGAGACACGGGAGGAAAATCCCAACAAAAAGCCACCTGTCTGGAGCTCCTGAGCTGCCCTCATGGCTTGCTGCAAAACACTTCCCACAAATGGTAGAAAGCCCCCAAACAAGTATGTTTATTTTAATATTACTTGCAGTCTCCACATACAGTTCACTAACCCTTGGGGGAAAACTGCCTCATCCAAGAACAAACAGGGAAAACCTCAGGATCTCGGCACTCAAGCAAAAGGCAGTATGTAGAGCCAGGCCAAATTATCAGAAGAATTTCACAGCACTTGCCTGGGCAACAACATGCTTTGATTTAGGGATAGGAGGCTGTTTCATAGATAGTTTTTGTTTAAACAGTCTACTGTTAGCTGATCTTAGGAAAAAAAATCCACTGTTTAATGCTCGCACAGGTAATGGCAAAACATTATTTTTATCCAAGTGTTAGATTGCAGCTTTCAGGAGACCAGGATCTTTTACATTCTTCTTGGAAATAGCAGCACAACAGTGAAATCAGCAGAAGACTTGGTAAGAACAGGGGTATTATTTAAAGAGGAGGCTGGAAGTCTTTTTTTTTTTTTCCTCCCTCTTAACATAAATATTAGATCTACGGCTGGAGTAGCAGATTAAAGAGCATTTTTCTTCAAATATGACTTGAAAGAACACAGGAAACTAACTTTCATGAAGAAGGCAAAACAAGAACAAAGAGCAAGGGAGCTTTAACTCAATTGCAGCATTTGGCTTTCAGCAAGTTTCCTATTGTTTACTTAATATTCCAACTGGGAAAACTGAAGCTCAAGGTGGATGAGTAACTTGCCCAAGGTCATATGATGAGTCAAGCCCTCAAAGATTGGAAATGGATCCTCCTTAACTTTAAATCATTAGGAAAAACAACACTCCCTGAAAACCGGCATGAGAGCAGTAAGTTTACTTTGTGCACTGAACATACTCTTCTCACAGCTCAAGCAAATTCTTACAAGAAAACAGAACATGCCCTCACTGAAGGCACTGCTGTAATTATAATTTATGTAGACAACTCAAGCCAACCAGGATTTTGCTGGAATTACAGCTGCAGTTGCACATAGTTCATCCTGAACTGCAAAATCCACCTACGCTGCTCGACAAGTATTCCAGCAATGAATCTATGCAAAGGTCTTTGCTGCTGCACTTACAGCACTTGCAATATGTACAGCTAACTAGTCTAAGAGGAAGCTATTCGGGCTGATAAGCTGCCCTTACCATAAAGACACAGACTCCTAATATCCATCACACGGTCTCTCTCCTCCTCTCGAATCCTAGGGGCATTCAAATCTGTGTTGGCATCAGTGGCCACCGTAATGCTGATTCTGAACTGACTGGCATCAGTTGTTCTAAACTAAGCCAATCTTAGAGGGCAGAAAACTAAAGAAAATAAACTTTCATTACCAGTGAGGTAAAAATGTAGGACGGCAGCTTCCAACCTTGCTTTACCTCACCCTAAGATCATCTGGAAGATATCCCGCCTTTACAAGAGAACTAAAACACCGAGATAGAAGACGACAATCTGCTCACCTATATGAGGAGAGATCGAACCCAGTTTTTAACAGCACATTTGACATCTGAATTTTAGAAGCTGTTTTCCATCTGCATTCACATGTGCTAGTTCATTTTTCACATTAAAAACCAAAAGCCCAAAGTGTACCCAAGCACAGCAGCACTACCTCTATACTGAGGCTTGTGCCACTACAGTTACACCACCTGCTAGCTTAGAACTAACCTACATAAACCTACAAGCTCCCGAGATTTAGTGACCCCCATCTCCTTCCTTCCCCCAAGACAGTGCTACAAAAATTTGCAGAAGTCCCTCCTCCTCTGCCAACGGAAAGGCATCCCGATACTTTCTGCTTATTCCTTTTTAAGCAAGTGATGGCACCTGAAATTCTCACACCACATTCATACAACTGTACTGCAACTACAGCAAATAACTGCAAATACTGTAACCTTCTGCAATACTGCAAATAACCTTCTCTTGTAAGGTACCTTCCATACTATCTCAGCTCTCAATTTCTAAAGAGAAAAAAATAAACTTTTCAAATACAGTTCTTGTGTTTTGCCTGGCTCTATCTAAAGCCAGTTTTTGAAGAAAAATATCATGGAGATTGAGGGATACAAGCCAGATAAACCATGAGGACTATCAGGCAGCCCCAGCAGAGTTCTCATGGCAAGAAAAACCTGTTCTCACCTGATGAAACTCAAAAAAGAATATAAGCACTGAAAAAAAAAATCAATGCACTACTAGACTAAGGCAATGATTTTTTTTAGCTTTAAGCTTTTTGTCTACCATCATTTTGTCAGACATGGGGCCCTCTGATACGCTGCTCACAGTTTTCTTAGTAGGATCAATGTTTATAATGCTACACAAGGGATGTCCAACACAAATTGGGCCCAATCACATAATCCAATGCACACAATCATGCTGTACATGACTGGGGCATGGGAGCAAGATGCAGGCATGGACACGTGCTTTGCCAATGACAGGGTTTGCACCAGGCTCCTCCGAACAGGCAGCACGGCACAGGCTATGGGAATTATTCTGCAAAGCTTTAGGCAAACTCTGCCTTAAATCCGCCAGTTTTACCCCAAGGAGCTGCACCCACGCTGCAGTCTCACCGCACAGGCCAGCTGTCAGATTTCATAAAAACCGGCCACAAATTAACATGGAAGCCAAAGAACAAGAACTAGGGAAAGATTTAAAACTTGATCTCCAGGTTTTCTATTAGGAAATCCCCTGATGGAGTCCAAAACTCAGATGGCAAAACTCAGCAAGCAGCAATCCCCTGCTGCACTCCTACTGTGCTAGGAGATGAGGGGAAGGGGTCACTTAAACCAAGAGCTGACTTACTACTAAGCATCTGAAATCAACGTTTCAATGTGTTAGAACATAACTACATGAAATATTATTTCATGCTATTTTCTAGAAAGCACAAAGTCTTTCAAAGTGTAGCATTTTAAACAATCAAAGATGGTCGACTCAGACTACAATTCTGAAAGTCCAGTAATTTGATATACTTTGAAACTTGTAACTGAAGACAGAAAATAACTATAAAAACTGCTCAATTTCTGCAGAAAAAAAAAAACAATAAAATTATAGTACCAAATCTTAAAAACTGCAGTTTTTGCCGTTGTTCTTAAAGTATCTGCTAAAGAAACAAAGCATTCTTAAAGGATTTAGTAGACTTTTTTCCCCCTATTTCAAATAAGTTTATCACTTCAGACTTAGAATTAAGTTATGTCTACAAGGATTTGTTGTGAAATAACACCAAGAAAAATGTAGTGTTGATCATTTTTCAAAGGAACAAATGCTGCAGTAATCTCCAAACACAGTTTAAAAAAAATAGTTACTACTCTGCCTTCCAGCCTAGATACCTGGAAGGGGAAGCTAAACTAGAATATATCAGGTTTTTGTCAGTGGAAGTGCTGGAAAGGCTCCCATGGAGCAGAGCTCCCAAGAGCAGCCCCTGTAGAGACAGTCTCCTCTCCTGCCTGCCCAAGGACAAGAACGAAGATGACAACGTCTGGAGCTGGAACAATAATGCAAATATCAGGAATCATAATACATGCCTATAGGATAGGAATCATTAGGCAGTTTGACTATAAGGCACACTAGGAACTCTCCATTTCCTGCTTCCAAAGTCACACTCTCCTTGCAAGGAAAGCATTTTCCTACCGACTGTGTTGCTCCATCCCAGCATGTTGTCAGAACCAAACTGCTGGAGTAATTTTAATTTTGACTTTTACTTTAATTCCAGAAGACTTCTGGATTTGGGTGCCTGCCTGCTGGAGTGAAGAAGGGCTGGATACGCGTGTCTATAAATATCCCAGCCTGCATTAGTCACAAGGGGCAGCTTCTGCTACAGGAATTGTTCTGCTGAATCAAAAAAAAAAAAAAGGGAAAAAAAAAAAAAAGAGCAGAGCCTTCAGCTGCAATGCCGGATCCTCCACCTCACTTGAACTTGAAAAGCAGCAGCAGAGCAGTCACTCCCAGATCGTTACAATTTAGGAAACATCGCTGCATATCTAACGAATCTTGTAAGGGAAACGTTTCAAACATGCAACAATACCTCGCACAGAATTAAAGGGAGACAAAGAAAAACCTGTCTGAGTTGTTGGGCAACAAACTATCAGACTTGTCAGCAAAAACAAACAATGGTGGCAAGATTACAACTGCACTACAGTTATGTATAAATAATGTGGAAATAATTTGCTATTTTTGTGGTAAAATATAATTTCACAATTTAACACCCATGTACCACAGCTTGCACAAAAATCAGATCTGCAGAACTGTTACGCACCAATCTGAGTTCTATTAGCAGAATGTTTTTAGCACTTGTCATTGCAATCCAGGCAATATTTCCTTATATTTATTACTTAGGGTTTTGAAACCAGGACACACATTTCTCCACCTTCCTCCAGGTTAAGCTTGCTTTCAAACTGCTTCCTGGGTGCCTCTGCTCAGCTAAGGTTAACTCGGAACGTCGCAGTCTTTATCGTGACAATAGCTATTGCTCCAAGTAAATCCTTGGCCACTAAAGCTCTTCAGCTTTAGCACAGAGCACTCCCCAGACAGGCCGCTCACTAGATCTCCCTGCCTGTTCCAGAAATAGTCTGTGGTTTTGTGGCAGTCCTAGACAAAGCAAACCCTCTACACAACAACTGTTCACAGGTGAAAAAACAGTATGAAACACAGAGCAGCCCTCTTACACAGAGCCCACACACAACAAATCAAGCAGCAAAGAGGCAGATCTTAACTCTGCTCCTTCATGCGTCAAGAAGATACTTTCTGCTCTGCTCAGTACTAGACTATACTAACACCTATCCAGGAGGGAGCCCACCTTTCTGGTGTAGAGTTTAAACTTACAAAGTATTAAAACGAACTTTTTCAGAACTGAACCTGGCAAAGAGCAGAAAGTGTGCTAGATGACAAGTGCTTTCTCTTTCCAACTCCTGTTTCTCAAAAACATAAGATTAGAACAAGGGACAAAACATAACACTAAACATCATCTGTTTTGAACATAGCCGCAATAATGTAATCTTAAAGAAAAACATGAAGCACATTGTTTTTTTTTCCATTTTCCATTAAATAAAGGTCTCGAGTTCTTTGGGGTTTTTGTTTTATTTTGATCTTTTGTTTTTTTAAGAGAGGAAGCTGAAGATTTTTTTTTTATTTTTCCTCCCACCAAATGAAGGGCAGGATTACACGGTGCACCAGCCACGCAGGGAAGTATTCTCTTGGTTTCTGCACACTCGAATTGCAGCACTACTGGGCAAGAGAACACAGGATGAAGCTGTCTCTTCTGTTCGGAACTCTAATCCATCCAGTTGGCCATATGAAGCATCATGCGTGTGCTCGAAGGGCAGCGCTGGGCTCACGCTGCTGCAGAGCAGCCCAGGGCTCCTGCCACCGGCCGCCACGCATCCTTATTGACATGAGCTCCTTGCTCTGACACACCAAAATAAGGGCTTCACTAGCTTCCAATACAGAGCACGAGCTTGTAAGGGAAGATTCAGATGGAGCTCTTGATCATAACAGCAGCTACAGGGCTGTTGTAACAGTACCGGTGGTGTAATGCACGTTTAATTGTCGTAGGCGCATTCTTTTCAAAGGAATGTGTCCAGGATATTTTAGAAAGAAGATAATTTGGGTGTTAATCCAAAAGTTTACTGAACACTGTAAACCATATCCACATCCTTCCCCTAAACAGCACATGCTTTGTCTTGATAACAGTTTCAGGATTGCTGGAGGTAAAACATCAACTCCTAGCTTAAAGAGGAACCCTTTAAGCTAAAGGGATGAAACATGCAGTAGAGGTTTCTTCTTGTTGTGTTTTTTCTTTCCTTCAAAAACTTGAATTACTAAATAAATCAGCTTTATACTCTAGTAATGATGATGAATCAGCAGCTGCAATTCAGCTTGCAGTCATGTAGCCTAGGAAGGAAGGAGCAGGCCAGCATGAGGAAGAGTCATTCATACACTAAAACCCTCTTCTGTTGTGCAAATTGGCCACTGGCAGCAGCTTCCTGCACAAGAAGGGCTTCCCCAGATGTGCACTGTATTTCAAAACCACACTGCTGTTGAGAGTCCTCATTATGATGGATGCTAATTAAATCAAATCCACATCCAAAGCCAGTGGAAAGAAATGCCACCAATGAATCAACGACATTTTTTAGAGAATCGGTCAGTATGAAGGAGCGGGATGGCAGCTCAAGCAACAGGATTTGACATGTTAGAGAGCTCTGTGTGTAACAAAAATACACATCATTAATAGTTAGAGGCCCATGCACAGAAAAAGTTAGAGCCCAGGAAGGAAACAAACAGAAATCCCATCAAGTCTTTGGACAACAGGACACGAGTTTGAGTCATCTGAGCTCTGAGACAAATTGACATTCACGATCAGCCCACTAAACAACGGCTACCCCAAAGGTTTTACAGAACCACTGCACTCCTTCTCCAAGACTCTACCTATCCTATGAGTGCTCTAACTGTATCATAAGGACTTTGGTCTTCAAAAAGTCTGCATGTCCTAGATTCCCATATGTACGTTATCAAGACTATGAACAGGCAAACACAACTTTCATTCCATACTGTCTACATTATAAACCACATACTGCCTATCTAGCACTAGTTATATTGAAGCAGACAAGGTGTCCCTGTCGTGTGCAGCACAACGGCACAGTACAGCAGCAAGTTCTGCAGCGATGCTATTTTAAAACCTGCAGCTGAGCAAGGTCCAAGAGAGCAGGGAATCACAGCCTCCCTTCTCTTCTAACTTGACCGTGCTTGCTCAAACACACAGACCATCAAAAAGCATGATTTGATATATACATTCACTTGAAAATGTACCATATTAATGCCAGCATCACATTTTAAAGGCACGTGAAGCAGCACGGTGGCAGTTTAAGCACAGGATTTGACATGTTGAAGAGCTCTGAATACATATAATAAAAATACACATTGCTAAAGTGTTAGAACCCCATACAAATGCCTAGAGGGAAAAAAAAAATGCATCATTTTCATGCAGGTCCCCACACAGAAATACCTGTTTTTGTGAAAGGCAGTGCGTACCTTTAAGCAGTTATCCTACTAACCTACATTACTGACACATTACTACAGCACAGTATATTTAAAGGGCTCAGGGTAAAGTTAAGCAATAACTATCTTGATATACAAACACAGCTGTATGAATATGTCCTGACAACCAGAAATGCTAGAGAAGCCAGAGAAACATTAAAGTTTTGAGTTAGGCCAGTTTTTTTAAATGGGTGGAGTGGGATTCCCACAGTGTTCACACCCACTAGAGAGCGGCAAATAAGCAGCTGCCCGGCCAACACTGCTCCAAGGAAATTCTTCCCAATAGGCAGCAAAATTATGGGAGATATAGTTTAATAAAAGGGAAAAAAATGAACACTGTAAGAAATGGATCCCCATGGTGATCCCACTCAGCAGCCACTGCCTCAACTAAGGCATAAAGTAAGTGAAGCAACGGGCTCCCCCGGGCCTGGCGGTGCTGATGTCTCCCTGACACTTTCTGCAGGGGCGGTTTGGGTGGGAGAACTGGGCCCGTAACTCACGGGCTGCACGGGCAGTAGCGCTGAACGACTGCAGCAGCCACAAGGAAGGAAAAAAAACTAAGAAAAATTAAGAAAAAAAGGAAAGAAAAGCAGCCGCGAGGCCCCCCTGCTTCCTCCCGGGCAGGCCGCTTTCGGGGCGGCGATGACAGGACGGAGAGGGGGGCGGCCGATCCGCCGCGGTGCCGGGCCCCAGCCCCGCGCCCCCGGCCGTGCTTACCGCGATGAGGGTGCTGCTGCGGCCGTGCTGCTCGCCGCCCACCGCCTCGCCGTCCAGCCCGTTGGCGCCGCTCCTGTCGGCGCTGCCCGCGGCGGGCGGCGGGGGCGCGGGCGGCGGCGGCTGCGGCGGCGGCTGGCGGTGCTTGCCGGCCCGCTTGGCCTTGGCCTGCAGGCAGCGCTGGTGCAGGGCGAAGGTTTGCTGGCGCTCCAGCTCCAGGCGCTCCGGGGACACGGCCTGGTAGCGGGACTCGCAGGCGCTGTGGTGCCGCCGGCAGAGCTCGATGCGGCGCCGCAGCCGCTCCATGACCGCGCTGTGCCGCGGCACCACGAACTCCGCCATGGGGCAAGGGGGCAGCACCATGGACCGCAGCGCAAAGGGGGGCCGCCGCCGCCTCAGCCGCTCACCGCCTGCAAGGGCCGCCCCCCGCCATGGCGGCCGCGGGGCTCCCCCTCGGGCCCGGCCCCGCCGCCCGCTCCGCCGGCCTTACCTGGGCCGCGGCGGCCCCCGTGCGCGCGCCGGCCCGGCCCGCTCCCCCCCGCCCCACTTCCTCCTTCTCCCCCGCGGCCGGCGCCGCTCGCCCGGCCGCGGCGCCCGCTGGCCCCGCGGGCCGCCCCGCTCCGCCGGGCCGCGCGCGGCGGGCGCGGCGCTCAGGCGCGGGCGGGCGCGGGGCCCCCGCTCCCCATTGTTATCCGCGCCGCCGCCATCTTGAAATTGTTTTTCCCCTCAAGAGCCGAGCTGAGGATAAATGGGCGGGGCTTCCTGGGTGGCGGGCGACGTCACGGGCGCGTCGCGCGTCACGGGCGCTGAGCGACGCGGCCGCCGGCCAATGGGAGGCGGGCGAGGGGGCGGAGGCGGGAGCCCGCAGGACGCGGCCGGGGGCGCATTTAAAAGGCAGGAGGGGAAGAGGAAAGGGGCGGGGCGGGGCGCCGGGGGGCGTGGCCTGGCTGTGAGTGACGGGCGCAAGCCCCGCCCCGCGCAGCACTGAGGGGAAGACGCCATGGAGGCCGCGGGGCCTCCTGACCCAGCGCTCCAGGCTCTGTCTCAGCCCATCAGTTCAACACAAAGCCGAATAACATGAGGGAGGAAGAGGTAGGCACTTCGAAATGATTAGACAAAAAAGCCACAGCACTAAGCTTATTAAATTTTACATCATAATTTATTCTTTTTTTTTTTTAATATATGCATACTGCATCTACAGTTACCTTTCTGGAATGGACAGGTCTTTTGCACAACAGAAGTCACAGTGCTGGTTCAGGAGCACTACAGGGTTGTTTCTGATGTCTCGAGGCAATACTGGTAATTACAGATTAACAGGGAAGGCCAGGGGTGCCTGGCCTTGTCACCAGCCCCCCACGCATCATCACTACCAGCTAAACTGAGCCCTGCGTGGGAGGAAGGAGCAGAGAGGGCGAAAGACAACCAAGAGCCACGACCAGCAGCAGCTCTGCACGCGCTGGGCACCTCTGAGGAACCCATCCGAACACAGACACTTGGTGCATTTCACATCCCACACGATGGAGCTGCGATAACTCCATTTTTAGCACCAGAGCTGCAAGGCCAGGTCACACATTCGCTTATGTAGCTGACCCTCTCACCTCCTCTAGAAACATCTGCACCAACTCCCAGCACTGAGGACAAAAAAAAAAAAAAAAGGAAAAATAAAACATCTCCAGCATTTCTAATATCCTGTGTGCTAGTAACTGCCTATAAACACTCAGGTATGCTTGCTCCATCTTGAGCCATCTCAGACCCCTTCCCTCACTCTGGTCGTCAGAAAGAGCAAGTTCAGCTTCTGGAATCCATCCTCTCCAACAGCTGCAGCCCCATCCAACCCCCCCTCAGGGACCCAAAGGTGTCTCAAACCTGTAAAACTTGGAGCTACTAAGCAGAGCTGCAGTACTTGGGGAAAAAAAGCCATGCTTTACAGGCCTTCTTTATCTACTGCTTCTGTAGAAAGTAGCTATCTCCAAGTGTGTTTTTTTTTTTTTTTAATAGAAAAAGAATAGTCATTCTAATGTTAAATTGAGTGACCCAAGTGAGAATGCAGGATAAGAAGTAACATTTAAATTGTCTAACTTAAGTCTTCATTTATTGTAGTGATTACTCAAGAAGCATACACTAAGGTATCAAAAAAGCCGTAACATGCAGACAGGAGACCTTTTCAGGAGATCTAGCAGAAGCAAACGTAGATTTACAGTTAGCTTTAATATAACACTATCTAAAAGCTGATAGCAGATCTTAAATTTGTTTTTTATGCTTTGAAAGAACATGTATGCACAAGAACTGTCCAGGAATTTAAGGCAATTTGCATATTAAGATCAAAAATACTGATTAGATTACAGGTTTATGTTGTGCTCAGAATTGTTAGCTGGCTTGAAACTATTTATATTTACTTCATCTCAAAGGACTGAGAGTCATAAAAAGCAGCTGCTCCTTGATAAAAATACAGTCCTGAGAACGAGCTAGTAGCAATGCTTAGGCGATGACATCTTCCATGTCAGAGTATAAGCTATTTTGGCAGTAAGGAGCATTATCTACCAGGTGCTCCACAAGCAGAGGCATTCTAAACATGCAATAGCTCCCAACACAAGCTGGAGGTTACTTCCAGTATCTTGCTTGCAATGGTTTATCTGCACACTGCAGAAAGAGCAAGAAATCCTGCTAAGTTTGTGTGGTCTTTAGTATTTCCAACACAACTACTAAGGGACACAACATAAGAACAGGCAGCAAAAGATGTTTTATAAAAAAAAAAAAATCCTGAACTTTTTAGTAATTGGTTAGATTTTCTGCAAGGTAATTAGAACACTTTCCTCCCCCAGCCCTGGGAGTTATTTCCCACACGATAGCTATGACCTACCCGAAACAACACTGGAGTGTTTATATTCAGTGCAAGAAGAGTAATTTCAGGACATTTAATTCACTCTAAACAAAGGCAAAAGCTTATCTATATAGACATCCAAACTGCAACATATTTGGTACAGTGTAATGAAGTTACATAGATTTAACCCTCAGAGGTATGCTCTTGTAGTGATCACCTGCATTCCACAAAAAAAGTGTTTGAAACAGTATAGTATTGTAGACTCAACACTTAAAAAAAATTTATTCATCTGGAATTGGAACTCCCTAACATTCACAATATAATTTAGGATGCATTTGTTACATGAATAGAAGATAAAAGACTTGAACAGTTTCACATACCAGTTAAGAGATTCCACATGCTCCTTCCCCATCTACAAATACTGACATCTCATTTTTGTTTTGTTTTTTTCCTTAGATACTCATTTCGACTTGTGTATCTGACCACCCCTCCTGTTTCTACAGGAGCAGACATACAGTGATAGCAGTGAGAGGATACAGGACACTGTCCTATCCAGTGCTTGGACCCTGGAAAGGAGCGGACCTAGCTATAAGGTTTGACAATGAGCTGAACATGAAGCACTTTTCAGCAATTGAGGCAAAGCTGCGCTCGGGGTGGGGAGGGAAGTATAGTCACAAAGGAGAGCATCAGTGACTGAACAGAAGGAAAAGGGAAAATAGTCTAAATATCCCTATAACCCTTCAGCTTTTGAGAAGAGTTCAAGGACTAACAAAATCCAATTTCTGTGGGATTAAATGCCACATTAAGATGCCCTACGCCAAATCCTAGATCATTTGTTAACACTAAGTCGGCTTTAGCCATGGACAATGCTCATATTCCATAAGACCGGTTAGCCCCTTCCTTCCACCCTTTCCTCTTCCCCTCCCTTGCAGAACAAAGTTGATTATGAAGTTTAGCTACTAGTTTTCCCACATATCCCATCTTTTCTTTTTTTTTATCTCTTTGAGGGAAAAGGGAGTGTCAACTACATCAACCATCTTGAGCATAATTATCAAATTAAGGGATATAAAGACACTGGTGCATTTAGGAATTTACATGTCTGTAAAAAAAACTAGTTATAAAACTGCATTTAACATCTAGCATTTTCAAGATTTTCATTGTTATTATTATTTTTTTTACTAATTAATATATTAAATTAAGCCATGGTTTGAGACTGTCAAAGTTCTACTAACCTACTAAAAAACAAACAGACAGAGTATTTAAAACCAAAACGAAAAAGGTTAGTTATGTTACATTCCGAAATCCACAGCCCGTTATATTAAATGCATTCTTTCTACAGGAATGATGTTTTAAAACAGATGATTGCAAAGATTTTACTGCTAGACACTCCATTACATTGGATAGTGTAACTGGAACCTGTGGATGGTGAGATCTTGAGGTCTGTCTGAGTTTCAATGTAAGGTGTCCAAGGTCCTCTCCCAGAACAGAGTTTGGAAAAAAAATTACAGATCAAGTTCTTATGATTTTTTTTTCTTTTTACTTTCTTCTTCTTCAATCTCTTCTTGGCTTTCTGTTTCTGGGTGATCTATTCACAGTCTCCTCCTCCTGCAAAAAAGTCATTTGTGTCAGCATCACGGAGATCTAATCCAAAACAGCTTTTAAAGAGACATTAAGAGGGGAGGCAAAAAATAGTAATAAAAAAAAAAAAAATCTACAAACCACTTAAATTCTAATGCAGAAATCAAAGTAACTTCTCCAAGGACCTACTGATGTTACTACCCCCCTCCTTTCCAAACACAAACACACAGAGGAATCCTTCACCTGTCACGGTGGACAAAGTGAAAGGTGGAGGATTCCTGCCCAATATTTGCCAAATGTTTAACAGCTTCCACTGCTGTGAGAATCCCTTTAACGTCAGATTAAGGGACACTCCACCCATTTTTGGGTTAGCCATTATGCCAGCACAGAACTCTTAAAGGTCACATCCTGACTGCACACAAAGCCAAACAAGCTTTTCACCCCTGGAACGTGGTCTGCATCACACAATCCCACTCCTCTCAATACAGGCACTAGGGCAGGGCCCCAGCAGGGCTTCCTGCCATGCTTCAGCTGGACAAGTGATTCCAATTCTGCAAAGCGATTGAATTCTCTCCATTTCTACAGTGGGGAGGGGGTGTTCCCTAACAGTGGGAACAGTATCACATGGGCCAGGTTAAGACTTCAGTAAGGTTGTGTAAGTTTTATACTGATTTAAGAACAATCCAGAAAATACCCTTTAAAGATTTAATGTTTTTACCTCTGATGCATGTTTCCTGTCTTCCTCCTCCTCCTCTTCTTCCTCCTCCTCCTCTTGACTAGCACTTCCTATATCAGCATCACTTTTCTGCTTCTCTTCTAAAGGAAATAAAAGTCTCACTCATTCTCCTTCCTTAATATTAATGGAATTAAGCTATTGAACAGACAATATCCACCAGTACCACTGGCTTATTATTCTAGATAGGAAATTCAAATTGCTCTAAAGAACATCTTGTTTGCCTACCTAGCTTTTCATCATTTGTTTCTTCCTCTTCCTCCTCCTCTTTGTCCCCTTTGTCTTTTTCTTCCTCTTTTTCTTCATTCATCACATCAGGTTGAGGAGCATCTGTCTTTTTGTATTCTGCAGCACTTGTCTGTTTCTGGAAAAAAAAAGTCAGTTATTTGTGAAGTTAGGACATGTTAAACTGAGTATCTTTAAGTATTCTGTTTTGTCCTACCAAAGGAAACACATACCTTCCCAGAGCAGCAGAAAAGCACAACAAGGAACACTGGCAAAGCCACAGTGAGGATGTAGACTACCCAAAGCCAGGGACGTTCTTCAGCAGCTGCCATCATCTGGCCCACAACTCCAGGCTGCAAGATAAAATGAACTGTCAAAATTCATCCTACACAGCGCCGTTTCTGCTTAGTTTGTTAACTGCTACACTGATTTCCAATAGACTTTATGCAACTTTGAACATAACTATTTCATACCTCAAACCTTAAAGCTAACCAACATAAGTATTCCTCCACAGTTTATAAACTAAAAGCTAGAATAATGGTTTAAATTAGCAGCACAGTTGACATGAGCAAAGCCCCATAAAAAGTAGTAAGCCCTCAGTGTCAACAAGTACCATAGAAACTACATACCATTAAAACTGAGGTTCCAATGGAGTTTACCATAATCTCTAGCCTTACTACATACACACACATGCATGTTTTAGTAGAAACTGTGGGAGAAAAGCAATGCTCCTACTGTTCAAGTCAGCAGCAGACAACTAAGCCTTTGTTTCTCACCTCTGCAGCACCATCAGCTGCCTTTTTCAGTCCCCATCCATCATTGGCCCATTCATCAGCCACAGCTCTCTCAGTACAGATAATAAAATTGTCAAAAAAGATGTCAGAAGTCATCGACCACAGCTCAAGTCCCACAGCACTAAAGGGAGTCATCTTGAAAGGCTCCAAATCTTCAAAGAAATCTGGATTTGGGATCTTCCTGGGTTTCCATATTCCCTAGGAAAGACACAGACATTCCACCATTACCTACTACCATAAAGTCTACGCTTTAGCTTTCATCCCACTTTGAACCAGAGAGACTAATTCACTCTCCATGCTCCAATACAGTGTTTATGGGTGCAAATCTTCATGTCCTGGGAATCAGCCTGGACTACAAAAGCATGAAGCTTAGCAAGAAAGCAGTTTGAACTGCTGCTGTTGGGTTAGACCTGCTGTTGCTGGCTTAGACCCGCTGAAATTAAGTCATATTGCTTTTTAGAAGAAAACTGCTGCAGTGGTCAACAATTTACACAAGCAACAAAACCAACCTGATAGTTCACATTATCAATCATAGGAGGCTTCCATTTGCCTTTGTAGTTTGGATTGTCCATCATAGGTCGCTGCCAGGTACCACAGCCAGGGGCTGACTCACATTTGGGATTTGCAATCTGAGGTGCCTCCCATTCACCATCCATATCCTCATCCCTGAAAACAAAATTTCAGTTTTGAAGTTTGTCCTTTTTATTTATACAGAGTAAGACTTATATCACCTCTGGGAGAATTACATTCCTAGAGTAAAATCAAGATACTGAAACTAAGGATAGCACAGGCCAGCAGATATGGACACCGCAGGAGAAATAAGGATTTCAGGAAGCGGCTTGGCAACACAAACTCAAAAAAAGCAGTCAGTCACTGAAAAACTTCAAGCACTGTACAACTGCAAAATGACTGCTCCGGTCCCATACAGCTTACAATCTTCAAAAAAAGGAGTTGAAGAATGGACATAGGAGAAAGCAAGACTGCAGGATTACTTAGATCAACTCTGTCTTCTACTTTTGAAGCAAGGAAGCCCAAGTAATAGCTTTGTTAGGGAGCAACAATGGACGAGTTTTTTTAAGAGCTGTGGAACCCTGCGAGCAAGCCACAAAGTATCTGCTGTCATTTACAAAGTGCAGCCAACCTACCAGTCCTCTGGTTTCTCGGCATCAGGATCTGCTACATATTCTGGCTCATCATCCAGCCAACCCTCTGGTTTCACAGCATTTTCATCAGGAATCTTTGCAGGAGCATCTTCATCCCTTTAAGATGGCATATTATACATTAATACATATATTAACATTTTAACCTCACTATATGATTCTGTGTATTCCGAACAAGCTAACTGCTACCAGGCAGCTTCATTTTAGGTTTTTAAGTGCAACATCATGATCTAAGAATGGAACTGCCTTGCTATCTACATTACACAGATGTTGCCTCATGGCTCAAGTCCATGTTGCACTGAGCACAGATTCAAAGGCCGAAAATCCATATCAGTTTCCAATTTAGGTTGTCAAATAATACACTCTCGTTAACAAGTTATACAATCTATAAGCATCTTATACTATCAAGAAATTATCCTTTGAGTCAAGCCAGGACAAAAATATCAGTTCAAATGTTTCTGAAAGTTTCTTGCGGTAACAGAAGTCGTAAACAGCTTTTCCTACACAACAGGGATACTATCTGCCTTCACCTACCAATATGGTAGTTCACCTGCCTAAACTGCCTGCGTTTTGATTACAACAGTGAGGTTCAGGGCCTTCTGCAAGTCATCCAAGAAGAAATTTTGGATAAGAACCGAATTCTGAAGCCAAGGCCTTCCTCAGTTCGACACCTCAAACAACTCACCAATCATCTGGTTTAACAGCATCTGGGTCTGGAATTTTTGGTCTCTCATCCCAGTCCTCAGGCTTCTGGTCATTTGGGTCTTCAATTTCCCGTGGTGGATTCACAGGAGGGGTCATATCATTTAATAAATTCCCACTATTGACAACCGCTTGATCGACCAGTATTTCAAAACTATTATCAGGATTCAAGACTGGAATGAAAAAGTCAGTGTAGTCTTTGCATTAATATATTTAGATACACATACACAGTATTTCATAAGGTACCACTCATCCTCACCATACAGCGTGAATTTCAGCAAGCAATCTAAGCTACCTTCTATTCAGAAATTGTTCTTAAATGTTGTTAATAAGCCTTTTCCTTAAGTTCAATTGGCAAGAATGATTATATACCACATCTCATCTTGTGAGAGAAAGATCTGCTGCAGGAATCCTACTTTTTGTAAGGATTTTTATAAGTTTGCTGAAAACAGAGACTTATTAATTACCAGAGCAATTTGACAAGTTTGACACAGTCTTTCTTTAATATTAAAGAAAGGTATTTACACCCATCTCCTCAGGAATAATTCTCCTGTATGCATTTATAATCTTATTACTATCATGCAAGACTTAAGTCTTTCTTATTCCTTTATCCATTGTTGTCTTTGCAACAACAATAGCAAGAAATCTTTGAGCACTTCTTGAAAGTTTTCAGTCATACCTAAAAATTGGTCAGCAGACCAGATATTTTGCTTCAAGAACTGATTTTGTAGTTGTAATACAGTAGTACAGCAGCACAGCCTGCTCTCTTACCTGAGTTAAGCTATCCAAACCTAAGTACAGAACTAACCAGCTAAAAATAGAAGCTGCACAAGGCTGACTTTAAAAATTAAACCTCAAAGCCATTGTTTCCAAAGAATGGAAGTCTGCTGGGAGATGAAATCACTATTGCTATTTCTCTCCAAGTCTAAAGCCTAGTATACCCAAAGTTATAAGCACACCGTATTCAACTACTCTAGGTATGCTCCTAATGATTTTGGATATACTCCACATATTAAGATATTCCTGACTGCTAATGTTTAAGGTCTCCTGAGTTTTCTTACATGAGTCAACATTTCTCATAAGGAAAAAGTATGCCCTTGTATGTAGCAAGGCCAGATTTTGTATCCAAAGTTTAAATGTGTTTAGCTGTATGAGATGGTGACTAGCATATTCAGTTACTCATTTGGATAATCTCACTTTTTGATTCCAAAAAGACAGAAGCAGTTTATAAGAAAGCAGAGTTAACAGTCACCGTACCCAGTGTGTAAAGGTGGGTCTTCTTATCAGTAAAGTAGTTCTTCAGGTCTGCATCAGGACGCTTTGCATGCTTCTCCTCATATTTACCAGTCTTTGGGTTCTTGTGCCGGAAGATGAAATGCAATTTGTAGTCCTCTCCACATTTATCAGGTCCAAACATGATTGTGTATGGAGTTTTGTCATGGAATTGATCCTTTCAAACAATATAAAACTTGAGTTGAAGTGAACTCAAAGTACTGCTGTTGAGCTACTGACTACTATAGGAACCGCTAATTTATTAGAAAGTTATGAAACTTATATTACAAACCAGCAACATACCATACTAAAGCTTGTATCTCAGCTACATGCTTTAAAAATCTAAGGCCAGAACTACACAGCTTCTTGACTTTGCACCTTCAGTCTCCTTTTTTCCAGATGAAAATTAATGGCTGTCCAAGAGTTATCAACGAGATGCACTTAACTTACAGTTATCACTAAATAAAAATATATTTATCTCTACATTATGGAAGAGATTAAAAGCTATCAGTAAAGAACTATTACAATACTGGTAATGAGTGGCTAACTTGTCCATCAATTTTATTCCACACAAGGAGATAAGCACCATAAGTGAACTGATATGTATTGGGTTTACAGAGTTATATATGAACTAGCCTCAATTTAAGAGTTAACCAGGCAAAATGTTACCTTTGAACACTGCAAGCAAGTCTATTTGTTCTTGCTAATGTTATTTTGATATTCAATGTACATAAAAGTGGCCAAGACAGCCGCTTGGGCTAGGCTATATAACATATAGGACTATATAGTATCATTTTGTTGAATGTGGCATCTGCATTGGTAATACAACTCCAATGAGATAGCAGAGAGAAAGGAGAAGAATGGTAAGGGACTTAATAGAAAGTCTAGAAATATGGCTAAAGAAAACCCTTGGGCTATACACAAACCTGTAACAAGGCGACTATGCAGTTAACTCTGACTGAACAGGCTAAAACGCTCAGAACAGGTTTGGATTGAGAGGAACGACTGCAAATTACTCTCAGGAACTAAGCATTAACTGTACTTTTAAGTCTTTGCAGAAGGACTGCATTCAAGGGCCACTTAAAAAGCACAGCTTAACATAGGCATCAGCAAGGCTAACCTTTAACTTTTTTTTTTTTTTTTTTCCTTTTTAAATCATATTCAATACCTCACAATGACCTCAGAAGCCAAAGTAAAGATAATAAATGCAAGGATACTTTAGTTATTGGGACTAGTTTGTTTTGAAAGATAATACATTAAATTGTCCTTCTGGGCAGTGCTTCCTATGCAAGTGTGTCTACCTACAACGGCTACTTCATAAAATACCTTGGTTTTGGTCCTAGAACCTAAAGAAATCAAAAGTGGTGCAGACTTCAGCAAAAAGAGGAGGATGTGTTTCAATACTAAGAAACTCAGGAGACCTCACACAAGTTCAAAAGATCTTGAATATTGGTCTTCTCCAAATAAAACAGTGGGAAAATACTGAAGGGAAAGTATATTGGAGATCAGGTCCTAAATATGCACCACTTCATGTGTTTCTTTAGGAAGAAGCTGAAAAGTTTTTTTTTTTTCTTTCCATGGCATAATACTTGAAGTAGCAGCATCACTCACCAGGTTCAACTCAGGAGTTTTTGAAAGCAATTTCACATAGGCCCCACCACACTCGATTCCATTTTGGAAGTTTACTTCATACCTAGTTTTGGTTTTGGGCAGAAGTGGACAATATGTTACACATGAGAGAAAAAATCACTTTCATAATTCAAGGCAACACTCTTCAAGCATGGATTCAAAGTAACACTGTTCAGTTGCTATTTGCTTCGAGTCACATGTCCAATTAGTTTTATAAACACACAAATTCTACACATTGAACATATTCAGAAGGGTCTAAGAAACAACAGGAACTAAAAACTTAGAAGACTCAATGTGAGAGGAAAGATCAAAGGAATTGAGTGCTGGTCTAGAAGATTATAATTTAGAAAAAAAATATGGTCTAGAGGATTTTAATTTAGAAAAGCACTGCCCAGCATGCAAGAGAGTGCAATATAGTTTAAGGCAAAGCAAATATTTTCCCTGTAACCGCTAGGGCAGACAAAGACAACTCAATGTGCTGGATGACCAAAACCAGAACAGTCAGACCCTAGGAAAAGCCCTGCAGGGTTGTAAGCATACAACACGATATTTAGGGATACCCAGAAGTCTGAAAAAGGCAAGATATGTGTGTCAGGAATAGGCTAACTATGCTTGAACCTCTCTCAATGCCAGCAGCTGTGGTGGGTGACCATTTAAGTTTTATTTTTAGCACTGTAGCCAAAACTAAGTGGTCATGCAAAGCAAAATGACCAATTCATCATGTTAGACAAATATGACTAGTTTACTCTTCTTTTTACTTGTAAAGTGGGTCATATCCTACACTTCAGCTCCTCTTACTGATTTTTTTTTCTCTTGCTATTCTAAGATGCATGCAAGTAGATTCTTCTACATCAGTTATGACCCAGCAGATCTAGACAAGCTGTTCTTCTGTAACAAATGATCTAAAACAAACGAAGAAACAACTGCACCTCTACCACTTTGCACATTCCACCTTGGAAAGTAGGGACAGTTTACTAAATGCACCAATTTACAGATGGACTATCTCTTGTCCAGAAGGACAAGGACTTGGACAATTAACAGTGGAAAAAATCCGTTTCACCTTATCATCACAATAAACCAAATTAAGTGAAAACTAGAGACTGGTGACCCAGTCTAGTTTTCAGAGACTACCTTCCTTTTCAGGCTTCACCACACTGCTCTTCCTTCAGGGGAAAGGAGTCATACTGCTCATAACGTGACACTGCTTCCCTCTTTATGAATTTGTGTTGCTACTTTACTGTTACTCAAATGACATAATGGTAGATAATAAGATCTTGTGTCACCCATATTCCCTAGACAACAAAAGTTCAGTTTTTGAACAACCACCCCAGCCTGCTATGTCATCACTGAATAATGAACACTGTAATAACAAACACTGAAAGTTATCTGTTACTTACTGTATAATAAGGGGTTTGGTATCAAATACAAAGGGCTTTGAAAGTTTGGATGAAATCGCATGATGTTTGGCTCGGGTTACCAGTACAAGCCCCTTGTCTCCAGGAAGCCTCGTGTCCTTCATATCTTGAACTTCCCATTTACCTGAGGAGGAGGGAAAATTATCTGCTACCAAAATTTATTCAAGACCGTCTTTAACTTCAAACGAGAAAGTCAGTATTCTGTACTATCCCACAGGGTCTTTCTAAAGTTATTACCATAACATCTTCACTAAAAATGTTTAACACCTTTAAGTGGATTGTTTGGCTAAATTAGGACATTTTGTATTATTAGCCATGTATACAAACATTTCCCTTTTTTATATAGGAAATATTATCTCATCTTGAAAACTGAAAACAAAGATTTGCACCTCTTTAGAAATGACGAAGACATCAGAAGTAGCTACTGTTTGCACAAAACCTAGCTAGCACTCACCATCATATTTGGCAATCTCATCATCTGTATCATCTTTCTTTGCTTTGGAAAGGATCCACCTAGAAGGAAGACATCCATTGGTCAGAAAGACAGGGATTTTTTTCCCCTTTTCTCAAAAAAACTGATTTACTTTTCCTTTTTATCTTCCCACTTGCTCTTAAAAAAAAAAAAAAAAAAGAGAGAGAGAGAGAGAGAGAGAGAGAGAGAGAGAGAGAGAGAGACAGCCCTTAGAAGAGAGATCCTATGACTAAGTCCTAGAGTCTAGATGCCCTCCAGAGTTTTGTTCCTTGAGCCTGGATAATTCTCTAGAATCACTGTCAGAGCGTCTGGCTCTTGTAAAAGTTCCCACTAAGCAAGTTTCTAGTACCTCTCTATCCTAACTTATTACCTGAAGAACTTGCAGAAAGTATAATTACAAGGATTAAAACAGTATAGTATATAACACTTTCCCCTTATTAGCACCTAAGGATATACTAGTTTAGCCCAGCACTTTAACAGCCTGCATTATGGACCCACTGTTCTAACCCACCAACCATTGCCATTTGATTCAGTTTTGAAGAGCACAGGCTCTAGGTGGTACTAAATTTAGTTATTTGTCATACATTGCATTCTACAGATTATATTTACCCATCCAGAGTTCCTTTATCAAAGGTTTCTGCAAAATAAACTTCGCCCGTTGGGACAGGCACCTTGTAGGTAACCTATTGAAGAAAAAAAGATATTTAATGCACAATTAAAATTATATTCTCCCACTCCAGAAATCAAAAAGCAATAAATGCATGTACAGCTCATTTCTCCACTGTACTGGAGTTTACCTGAAAAACTCCATCAAGATAAATATAAAAATTATGTACATGCTGCTTATGCCAAGCCATTGTGTTCTTGTCTGCAGCTAAAAGTGAAGTGTATATCTCCTGATAAGCACACCACAAATTTCAAGTGTGGATCCAAGTCTTCAGAAAGACAGAGGACAAAAGAGAACAGGAATGATGCACCTAAACTTAATTCCAAATCTTACTCCTAGGCAAGATTTCTTAATTTAAAAGACATTCAATATGAACACCAATATCTCTAATCAGACCCATATTACCTACATCACGACCTAACTTGATTTAAGAGCATGTCCATGGCAAACCTTTGGAGGTGGTGGTGGAGCACTGCTTTCAGACTTTGACTCTTCTATCTCCTCAATGGCATCATCCAAGTCATCCTCAATATCAACCACATCATCAATATCATTGTCATCTTCCATGTCATGTGCCTGGACAGCCAGCATTCCAAGAGCTAGCAGTGTCACACACAGCAGCCATTTCAGCTCCATGATCTGAATACAAGACACAAGAAATAAAACAGGTCAAACTAGTGCTGCACAAAATAAGTTGCTCTGCTTTTTGTATATGAACAAATCTCCTATACAACAGGTGAAATGCCTTGTCCCATCGTGAGAAAAAAGGCCCAATCTTATAGTAAGAGAATTAAACATGTCTGACTAGTTGAGATGGCTATAAAAATCCTCTTGGACATGAATACAGCAAAGCGGAAGTATTTACTGCAAAACAGATGTTAATAGACTAGAGGAGCACGTGCCTGAGATCTGCGGATCACACTGCACAAGTGTCAGAATTTTGCTGCTTTTACACTGCCAGAGGCCATGAGCAGGACAGCAGACATGTACACAGTACAACCCCTACACTTGTAAAGAGGCTGAACAGAAAACCTATTTCCTGCTTTTAAAGAATTCAAAGCATGCCAGGAAAGAAGTGACACTTCCATTCAGTCAGGCATTTACTTAGTAAGGTCCTTCAAGCACAGTGAAGCAATCATTCCTCTGTTCTTTCACCTGCAGAACACTGGTGTTTGCATTCACCATTTCTTTTCCCCATGATTTATTTTGGAATTACAGCAAGTGATCAGTACTACTACTAGTAGAATGAGAACAGACAGTAGAATGAGGCTCCCCTCATTCTCTGTATTAAAGGGATGACAAAAAACCTGAAGGCTCAACACAATTAAGGAGTCCCACCTCAACTGGTCTACAGCTTTCAACTGTGACTTGACTTTCTTGCCCAAATTGGAGTTGCAACTGAGGATATGTATGTGCAGAAGTAAACTCAGCTTGAGCCCAAACACACTTTCCTCTCTCACCTGCCTCGGGCTGTAGCCACGTAGGTTCACAAACAACCCCGAGCCAAGAGGGCCCGTAAGGGTTATGCTAAATTACAGTTATGCTAAGAAAGAGATTTTCTACTTTCTGAAGTTTGCCAAGGCAACTAAAAGCTTAAACTGCAAATTATTATCAACACCATCCAATATACCAAAAATCAGCTGCATACCAGGCCTCTTAGATCCTTTAGGTTACTTCTAGTGGCAGAAGGGATGTTTTATAACTACAACAAAACCGTATTTTGAAGATCTATGCTGAGGTCATGCGCAGTTTATCACTCCAGCAACGTGCAATTGCAGCCAGTTTTCTAACAATAGTGACGGCCTCGAGGATTACGGTCTAAATACACGTTCCCAACGCTCCCGCTGCCCCAGCACGGGCAACTGCACCAAAACAGCTCGGAGCCAGAAGGACACAGCTCACAGCATGAGCAGCTGACAAAAAACTTAAGTGTTGCTACATGAGCAGACCCTGTTGTTGTTTTAGTGCAATGCACAGCCAGGACGGAAAACAGTTACAGACCTCACACACTCATTGATCCCATTACGAATGAGAGAACCACCACACAAAAGAATGGAAATTGTGCAGCACTTTCCCATCCTTGGACACACAAGTTCCTTCTGCATGGACACTATGCCCTGAATGAGCTTGCGCCCACAGCGCAGAGAGCCCAAAACTCCATTTGGAAGAGCATTCCTTACTCCAAATTCAGTCTATGCACCTGAAGCAAGTAGAGTATAGACCACAAGGGCACGTTTCCAAGAGGAGAGTTTTCTTGTACCTTACATGAGAGCTTCACTTAAAGTATATTTTTAAGCAGCAAAAGGTGGGAGTGAGATTCTAGCCCACATTTCACAACTGCTTTCAAACTTATATCTGTTAGGTAGAACGAGCACTTAGATTTTGGGGAGATATTACAAGGAAATCCATCTCCAAGTGGACACTAAGGTTTAAGATAAGCTAATGTTTTCCCCACCTTCCAAGGAGGGAGTTTTTGCATAGCTCCTCCCTAGCTTGTGCAAAGGGCATTACCATTGGTTCAGCACACAGGAATCCCTTAAGCAATCTCACTACCAGCTGAACAGCAGTACCTTTGGGGGAAAGAACAGGACTAGCTTTCATGGCACTACACTGACCTCACACCCATGAGCTGCCTACTTTACAATCCTGCCCTAACTAGGACCCTTCGGAAGCATCCGTCAGCCCCAAATGGATTTTACTTAGTGCTGGCACTTCCCGAGCACAGAAGCGGCAACAACCGTGGCCTGAGGACAGTTATTTCCCTAGCCTGATTCTGCAGTATGTCCGTTTGCTACGGGCCAGCTCACTCCCGGGATTCCTCCAAAGCAGCCCAGTAAACCCAGCCAGTCACAGCAGGGACCCTCGCAGCAAGGGCAGAAGCTACTTCATTCCAGCCGAGCTCCTAGCACAGCCCTCTGCACCTACCCTGCACATCTGCATTTAAGAGCTGTGGTACTATAAGCTTGAGGAACTTTGTTTTAAGCAAAAATAACTACCCGTTCAAGCCCCAAGGCACACTTGAAAAAAGAAAAATAAGAACATGAAGCTAATCCAGTTTCACGTCATTGCTTCTTTATAATCACTGGCAAGCAATTTTCACGAGTTTACATCCCGAAGAAAGCTGTTTAAGACACCTCCTACGCATTAAGCCAGTCCCAAATTCAACAGGAGTTATTTGTACACCTTGAGCATCAACTGGCAGCACCTCCAGCAAATACTGCTTGTCCCACCAAGCTTCTTACTGTGTTAACCCATAACAATTTACACTATGAAAGAAAAAGACAGTATGTTCTCAGAAGAGCAATTTAAGCAAAGCACAAATTTTTGATGTTTAAAAATCAGGTTCAACCCACAACAGATGCACTGCTACGAGAGGAAAATTTCAACTCCAGTTCACACAGTCCTTAGGGACACAATATAAACATGATTATGCTCTAGTAAATTAGGTTATTCCTAAATAGGAGGAGAAGGAAAGGAGACAGAGGGCCGGGGGAGAGATAAGGAGACAATTTAACAGAAGGAGGCAGATAAAACCTTCCCCCCACCCTCCCCATAAGAAAAGCTAAAAACCATGAAGCTCTACCTAAAGTTTAACTTGCTGTCAACTATAAGTGCTCAGTTAGTCACCTAAAACATAACGCAGCCCCCAGGACACCACCTTCTCTTCAGCTGGGAAACCTCTCCATAGCAGTAGTGTCCAGTTTCTAAGCACTTGTCATCATTAACCACTTCTGAAACTCGGCCTGCATTTCCATTCCCAGGTTTAACTATAATATTTCTGAAGGTTACCCTGTTTCTGACCAGGCAGCTGCCCAAAGCTTCTCACAATGGAAGCCTTTCATGGTAGGCAGGAGCTTCCCAAGTCTCCATTCCACTTCAGAGAACTCATTTCTACCATGCAACACTGCTACAAGGCACAGACCTCACCTGCCTTTCCCACGTGCCCTTCAGACGTTGGTAGCCACCGGCACACGGCTTGTAGAGAAGGGAAACTACTGTGACATAAACCAAAGTACTAACCAGGGAAAGGGCTTGAGGTCACCAGGGGTAACAAATCTCTTGTTCTATGCCTGGGTGTTCATCCAGTCAGCTCGCACACTATAAACAGGATAATTTACATTTAAGCAGTATTCACTAATTGCTAAGTGATGAAGGCTGAAACATTTTCTCTGGGAACATATGGTAGATCTACCAGTGCACCAGAAATGGACACCTAAATCCACTGCCCTATGTACGATCACTTTCTACAGTGGTAAAAACTAAAAAAGTTGGAATGAGATTCAGGGACAGCATCTACTCCTTGCAGTAAGAGTAGCACTCTCACTTTATAGCATCTTCTTTGGATTCCGAAGCCTTTGCAGAGATCATGCAGACTCAGAGATTTTTCTTAATTAACTTTTTACAGGGTATAAAGGCTAAAGATCTTCTTAATTTTTGGTATGACACTGAAAATTCTGTATAGCAAATAACTACCAGGAACCTCTTAAGACATGGCAGGTGGGACAGACAGCGAATGGATCCACCTGTTGGGTCCTTTGTTTTCACACTTCCAAAAGCCACAGCTGAGGAGGCCACTTCCTTGTCAGGTTAAGCAGAGCCTGATAAACCAGTTTAATCATCTCCTTGGTTACTGATCTATTTGAGTCATTCATCAAGCCAGCAAATATTTCAGACACATCTGCATTGTCACTAAATATCTTGTTTAACTTTAAAAAGAACAGCCTGACGAAAGAGATCTTAAGAAGTACTATGAATTATATCATAGCCACATGACTGCAAGAGTATCAATTGTTTCTGTCTTGACAGGACCTCATTTCAGAAGCCTTTAATTGATAAAGTTACAAATGGCAAGTGTATTTGGCTAAAGTATCTGCAGAACAAAATTTGCCAGGAAGTTCTCCACTTCCAAATACCAGATTTCAACATGGTACTTGCAGTGGAAGCGTACTGGAAAAGACAAACACAAACCATCACACGAGGCAAGAACTACAGGAAAAGGATTCAGAGACAGAAATAAAGAAATCCAGTGTGCAAAACAGAGGTAGAGGCAGCTATCCTGCTGCAGGAGGATTTTTTTTTTCTTCTCTTTTCTCCTGTTTCTGAGTAGGGTCTTGGCTACCCCCCTTGATAAATCCCCTGGGTTCTTGAAGTCACTACCTTCTTTGAGGCACCCCATGTTCCCTTCACTGGGGACATCTGCCCCCAGCTGTGCCAGGGTAACCACAGGCACAAGGGGAACCAACACCTGTTTTGAGGCAATTACAAGGCTTTCTATAATGTTATTTCCACTCTCCATCAATTCCCTAGCCAAACCAGCACAAAGATTCAAAGAGATAAGGGCAGGACAAGCGCTGGCACTGTGAGCTAGCAAGTGGCCATGGATAAAGGAAATCATGCGCTCGGCAGCAGCGCCCGCTTAATGTCATCTTCCCTTGTCCAAGGCCCAGCTGCCCTTAGGCGGACTCGGGAGATCTACAGCCAAGCCTAGCAACCAATTTTGTGGCCACCATTTCAGAAACCAGCAAGTTACCGTCCACTCCTCTGGCAGGAGCAGTCTCATCTGCATTATATGAACCGCTACAAATACGAACAAAATGTTTTTCATTTAAGTGCTTAGCTCCGCAGTTGGATATTTCCACGGTTGGCAAGGTCTTGGTTTTAGCGTGGTAGCTCAGCGAGCAGCAGACAAGGCTCAATGAGAACTGCTGGGGGGAGCACTGAACATGAGGGCCTTTCCAGGCGGGGGCGGTTAAGACACTGCTACGTAAGAGTTCATTAAAGTCTGAGAGAGGATCAGCTAAACCTTCTCTCACAGAGAAGGAGAGCTGCACACGAAGAGCTGCCTTCTGTTTGGGTTGTAAGGAGCATAAAGCAGGTAATGAAAGGTGACAGCAACAACGCTCGCTTTAATAAGCATTTCAAATATGCCAGTTGCTAAAAATAACAGGCATCAGCGCAGACATAGTAAAGGAGAAAACACCATGTACTGTTTGTCAGCGAAGAGATCATTCATGCAGAACTGGAAGTCCTTGGAGGGCAGAGACAGAACTGCAAGGTTTTTGGACTGCAAAACAGATGGGCTGTTAGGGAAATTATAGAAGGGGGAGAGCTGGAGATGCCCCAAGATTTTCCAAACTGTTATGCTTAGAAATGAATTCAAGTTTGCGCTGCAACAGAGTTAATTCCAGAGAGAACCAGGTATTGTTACAATCATTACTAGGGACAGAAAAGGAAGTAAAAACTAAATACAAGCTTTAAGGATTTATTATATAGAGGATTTATTTTTACACAGAGGAAGTGCTGGGACACATCATATAAAACAGCACTTTAATGGAAGGGGAAGCTCTCTTAGCATTCTGCATTAGCTTTCCCTCTTAGGGAGGCACTAGATGCTACGTTACAAGCTGAACACAAGATGTACATTGTTTCCTGGCATGTGCAGCATATATGCATTCCCTACATAACTCATCTTTCTAGATTTTTTTAATGGAAGTATTGAAACTTAAGTTTAGCCCAAAGGCTCTAGTTTTGCTCAGTATTTTGGAAAGTCTTTTTAATATGATCAAACCAACAGTAAGCCCTGGAAGGGAGTTTATGAAGTCATGTCAACTGCAGTGTCAGTGTGGAGCATGATATAGCATGGTATCTTATTATGTTTTCTTATACTCCAATACACCTCCCCTGTTACCTGATGATATGTAAAGAGCCCAAACCCCCGTAAGATAAAGCATCCCACAAAACTAGTTAATAAACTACACTTGACATGTTAAATAAAAATTTTTCACCTAGAGTGGGTAGGGAAACTAGAATAATTTTCAGACATCCCAACATATTCCAAATAAAGTCAGCAAAAAGGATTTACTTGATTCTGTGCAGAAACATTTAGGTTGCATTACTAGCAATAGTGAAGTGTGGACCTTACTGTAACTGCTGTTAATTAATACTTAGCTGGTTCCCTACACAACCAAGTCACCTGCAGCCTCTCCCATTCTAGAGCCTAGAAAGTTCTCAACCACAAAAACCAAATGTGAAAGTTCATTCTTTAACACCAGGACAGACAAGAAGGCAGAAAACTATCTTCACGTTAATTCATTTTTTTTAAGCACATAGCACAGTTAGGCCCAGAAACAAGGCGGCAGTTCTCAGTTACACACGCTACACGCCCAGCACAGAAACAATAACCAGGGGCCAAACCAAGGCTACATTTTAATCCTCGAGTCGCTCCGCTGCTGCGGCCTCCTCTCGGCAGCCTCATCTCCACGGGGCCTCCCCCACTTGTTGGGCCTCTAGTTGGGCATCGTCACCCCCCTCCTTCCAGAGGCTTCTGCTTCCGCTCCCTCCGCGCGAGGCTGCCACATGCTGCGGCCTGCGCTGCCCCTCTCCCCCCAGCACGCGGAGCCGCACGGTTAAGCCCCACATTTTGGCATTTGCAAGCAGAAAAAAGCGACCTCCCTCCTCCAGTTACCGACATGAGGGCCCCAGGCCCACGCGCCCCGCAGGAGGGCAGCGCAGGCCGCATCACCCGCCTCGTGCCACAGGCCCTGCCCAGCCCCGAAGCTGCTGGAAGAGCCGCTGCTCCAGCGGGGCCTGCGCCGCCCCGGGGCCGCCCCGCGCCGCACGGCCCCCCCCCCGCCCCCGGCGGTGCCGCTCGGGGCCCTCGGCTGCTCCAACCTCTCCGAGGAGGAGGAAAGGGGAGGGAGGGGGCGCCGATCACCCCCTCCCCGATCTGCCGCACGGAGCCTCAACGCCCCCTCCCTCCCCCCCGTACACACACCGGGCCCAGTCCCCTCATCCCCGCCAATATCCCGGCATGCCCCGCGCTCCCGCTCCCCCAAGGCCGCGGCGCGGCCCGGTGGCTGCGGCAAGTTGCGGGGGGGGGGGGGGGGCTCCACTCACCTCTCCGCGCGCCCCCCGCAGCGCCGCCCGCCGCAGCCGCGCGCGCTCCCGCCGCCGCCCGCGCCCCGTCACGTGCCCGCGCGCCCCGCGCCGCCGCCGCCGCCCGCCTATCTACCGCGCGCAGGCACCGCCCCCGCCCCGCCCCGCCCCGCCTCCCTCATTGGCCGACAAAGCGCCCGCCCGCCCACTCCACCGCCCGTCCGCCGCTCCCATTGGCTGGCGGCGCCGCCGCTCAGCGACGCGCCCGCCTCAAAACACGCCCCAACGGCGCTTCCCTTCGTGGAGCGCGGCGATTGGTCGGCCGCCTTGCAGGAAGTGCGCGCCCATTGGCTACCCCGCGGCTGGCCGTTGAAAGGGGGGTGGAGAGCCCGCGGATTCCTTGTCCCTGGGCGCTGCGGCGCTTAAAAGGGCAACGCCGGGCGGGGGGGCCCGGGGTGCGGGACGGCGCTCGCCGGGGACCCTGTGGCCCGGGCGGGACCGCGGGCGTCACCTCGAGAGCGGCGCTGCGGGCGCCGCAGGGACCCACGGGCCCTGCTGGGGGCCACGGGCCGCTGCCCGCCCCAGCCCCGGGCTCCACAGTGTTAAGCACCAAATCTGTCTCTATTAAATAGTCTAATAAATAGTCTTGTGTTTCACCCCTTGGAAAGGATTGTTTTTTTCGTTATATTCACCCAGGATTTTATATATTAAGAAAAAAAAAGGTGCTGCTCCGTTGCGAGCTGCGGTTTGAAGAAGCGCAGTGCAGTGCAGGTTCCAGCCTGCCTGAGCTCGGCCCATGGGAGCGCCCGGAGTCGGAGCCATCCGCGTATGAACGCGGAACGTCTGTTTGCCCCTGTGGCTGGAGAAGCCCGGGGAAGGCAGGAAATTCTGTCCCTGATGTTCGGATGGGAAGGCGGGAAGAGGGTGATGGGTGTCCATGGAGCTTGGGGGGTCCCCGTCTCCAGCCGCCCAGCACGAGGCAGCATGAGGTGGGGATAAGCAGGGAGCTGGGAGAGACTCGTGTCCGTGACCCTGCTCCGGGCTCCATCCGAACGGCTCCAGCCGAGCCCGGCGCGATGGAAACCTGGGCGAA